>NC_041044.1:17120271-17420271 GCF_900634775.1 Gouania willdenowi
TACCAAAACAGTGAACACAGACGACCCAACAACACCTGCACCAACACCATGGTAACCTAAATAGCCTTCTTGCCCTGCCCATATCAAGCTCAGGTAAACAGAATTACAAAATAAAATACAAAAAGGTATAAGTAATATTACAACTAAAATGTGGCTCCTAAAATTATTAAGCATTAATAAAGGTCACGTAATGTAATAGCTGTCCTTATGTATGCATTACCTGATATACATTGATTAATATATTATTGAAACGTAATAACGTCTCTCAGTCAGTAATCATTTACTTATGGTGTTTAGTCAGTAAGGTGTTACGTAACACTAGAAACTGGACAAAAACTTTCATAAATGTATAGGACTGCCTCATAAGCATTACTAAACCATAGTTAATTAATACTTAATAATGCATTAACTGACATTAATTAAGGGACCCTTATTGCAAAGTGGTACCAAACTTTTTGAGTTATTAAAAATCATGCGGCACGTCCATTGGACAACCAAGATGTTAAAGGGCAAGAGTTACACTGTGAGAATTCATCTTTGATTGTGAACTGATAGGATCAGAACAAAAACAAATAAGCAGTATTACATTGACAAAGTACAGTCACAGGCCGGCAGACGATGGAATACTGGCCTAGCTTTGACTTTACAGTAATAACCTTGGTCATTTTGATACAAAAAGTTTTTTATTTTGTTTCATAACCAATATTTTAGTGATAAAGGACTTAGAAGGACTGAATGGTAAGGACATTTGTGGCATAGCTACCTCATAGAGAGACTGTTTGGGTTTAAGCCCTGGTTTTTCTTAGAGGTGTTTGCATGTTCTTCATAAATTTGGGGTTTTCTTTACACATGTTGGATTCCTGCAACACTCTAATAACATGTATTACATTCACTGGAGTTTTCAAATCAAATTCAACACTGTGGGCCATTTATGCCATAAAACACTCTTAAGTCTTAAGTCCTCTAAGCCCTCATTTCCTAAAGTTGGGTACGGGTACCCCCAGGGGTACGTCAATTGTCATAGGGCATCCGTGAATGAAAATTATAAACACTGACAATATTGGAAATTTGAATATAAATACAGCGGTTAATGTTAAAGCTAGGTTAATGCTAATACTATTGCTAGGTTAATGCAATTGTTAGGCTAATGCTAATGCTAGGTGAATCCTAATGGTAGGCTAATGCTAATGCTCAGTTATTGTTATTGCTAGACTAATGCTAGGTTAATGCTAATGCTAGGTTAATGCTTTTGCTAGGTTAATGCTATTGCTAGGCTAATCCTAGGTTAAAGTCAATGGTAGGTTAAAGCTAACGCTAGGTCAATGTTAATGCTGGGCTAATGCTAATGCTATTGCTATGTTAATGTTAACGTTAGGTTAATGCCAATGCTAGGCTAATGATATTGTTAGGCTAATGCTATTGCTAGGCTAATTAAAATGCTATGTTAAAGCTAATACTAGGTCAATATTAATGCTAGGCTAATGCTAGTGCTATGTTAATGTTAATGTTGATGCTAGATTAATGTTATTGCTTGGTTTTTGCAATTGCTAGGATAATGCTAATACTAGATAATACTAATGCCAATGATAAGCTAATGCAGTACGATGCGAGCCAGCACCTGCATCCTCACTTGCATCCTCAAATGCAAATATTCTAGTTATTATTATTATATATTATTCCTCAACAGGATGGATAATATTCACTTTAGGTAGGACTACATTGTATATTACATTACATTAATATGTTTTTAAGTGTGCAGGAGTAGGAGTAGGGGGTACATGGCTTCAAGTTAAATGTCTGAAGAGGTACGGGACTGTGAAAAGTTCGGGAACCACTGCTCTAAGAAATTTAGAGATTTTAAAAATTATCTGTAAACAAGAGAGCACTCAGAGAACATAACTATGCTAAAAATTCTTTTCTCAATAACATACACATTAACAGACAAACACCGGTGAAAACATTACCTTCTTGGTAATCTAAAATAAGTTACTTTGAAAACATGATAATAATCATAATCATACAGTGATGTCATGTTTTTCGGTTTTAAAGTTACTGGTGTAGTTTTAGTCAAGAAAAAAAATGGCAAAAACAACGATGAAAATCATTAGTCGACAAAAGTAAAATTTTAACATTGTGAATTCCGTGGCGTTTCACTGAGCTGCACTGCAGAGTTAACAGCAGAGTGGCAGATTCATGCTGCTGATTCCACTCCAGTATTGATGTCCTCCCACCCTTAGGGACCACTTATAGTAAAAACAAACCCGAGTCAGCACTTAGTGGGTGCTTAGCCCACCAGATGAGAAAAACATGCTGTCTTTTTATAAAAAAACAACAATGAATCGGTCAAATAGTGAAAAGCGCTAAATAAAACTGGATGTGTTTTCCTCTGAATAAACTGCGTGCAGTTTAGATGTTTTATTGAAATCAAATGCCAAAAAAACTAATCAATGATGTTAAATCCCTCAGTGGCATGTTTTACCTTCATTAAATAGACCAGGTTTTCCCTCATCAATACAGACTGTGCTCGTGCTTAAGTGCCATATCAAGGAAGGGGAATCTAACGTGATTGATTTCAACGTGCATCATAAATTGCATTAGATTATCTGCCTCCCCCTCTCTCCAAGGTGCCATTACCACCTTGTCACTGATTGACGCCAGTGGATAGGAGCTGAGAGGCTGACCTCCAAACATCATTGGTCAGCAAAGTGGGGAGGGGGAGATATACTGCAGTGTGTTTTTTTTTCTGCAGAGGACAGACAGAACATGCTTCATGGCTTCTACTACAGGCCTGCACTAGTCTGTGAAGGTAGAGGTAGCTTCAGCTTCAAATGTCAAATATTCACTGCCTGATCTTTAAGGAGTCTGCTGTCCATATTCATCAGACAATAAAAAAAAAATGGCTGATGGGCTAGTAAGGGTGTAAACACGCTAATAATAATAAACGCCTGCAGTGATAAGATATAAGAACACTCACCTTTGGTTCAGAGGCATTCCAACACCCTAAAGATGTACTCTGCAAATGCAATGAAGAGAAAAGAGAGTTACTATACACATCCATTAATGAAAGTATACCATAGTGCATTTTCTAAGTATACCGTGTGAAACATAAACAGCAAAGAGACTCACTCACTCACGCAGTCTTCATCAAGGTAATGTTTTTCCCATCTCGTCGTCCATCCATTGCAGTGCCAAAGTGTTCTGTGAGAATCCAATTTGTGCTCCAGCCTTTCAGGTCTCATCCTGAGATCCCCACCATGCACCGCATGATTTAGAGCTGACAGCAGACAGATGTAATGTGTTCCTGCTACATCACTTTCTGCATTTCCGCCTCACATTGTGCACCTTTTTTAAAAGTAATCCCTCCCTTGATTACTTTGATTCAGCAAGAATACTGCCTAACGAAAACACACACTGCATCACTTCCTTGTCCACATTCTCAGTGCTGAGCATGCGAGCCGTCTACTCTACTCTTTTCACAGGTCTTCACCAGTCCAGCTATTGGCACAAAGCCGAGTAAGCTGCCTCAGCTTAGCTGGAGGATAAACCAATCAGGTGGCCTGCAGTCGAGCCAAAGACGAAGCTACAAGATGGGGTGGAAAAGAATATGTTCTGTGAGTGTTTGACACTAATCATGTCATCATGGGTTAATGTAAATGCACCCTGTTTACTCAGCAGGCTGGTTCATTTACAGCGTTACTCAAATAGGAGACGTCCTAAAAGACACAGAAGGGTTAGTGTGCTGAGTTTATTGATCTCTGCTTAATCAGTCTACATAGCACTGTGTGATACAAACCAGATAGAAGTGCAATCGTGGAGAAAAAGCTGTTTTTTTTTTGTTTTTTTTTTAATTTGTATTTTAGTTACAGCAAAATAACCAAATACAAGTTAAATCAAATTGATTTTAATTTAGTTTAATTTAATTTATTTGACAGGGACCATGTACAGGAGCATTAATCAGCATATGAAAAGATGCTTTGTACCAGACTTTAGCTTTTGGCGCTCATTTCCACCTGCAGTCCCCAAGACAGACAATTACAAAACACTGTACAAAAAGCATAAAACAATACAGTTCATAACAGTGTTAAAAGTAGATTTCATCAATGGGAAAACTTGCTCCTCTAGAGTCTATACCCATCCCCTACCCTTTTCAGATGTAAAGTTTAGTTGTTTCACATCCAGGCAAAATCATTTTAATTACAGGGGAAATGTTGACTGATCAGTCATTTTTCAACGACAGTGACTATTCTACACATACTGTATATGCTTTACATTAGACATTCAGGAATATCACTCATTACAATATCAGACACTTTAATGCTCCTAAAGGTTGTTGAATACCATGGATTATGCTTGATAGTGTATAGAAACCATAGGCCACTTTGACATTACTGTATTCTCATAGCTTTTATTTATGTATCCATAGAATCGGTAAAAGAGTGAAATCATTCACAGGTTTGTATCTACATTAGAAAAATGAAGACAAAAGTATTACCATAACAGGGAAAATTAACTTTTTATATCGTAACAAATTATTTTTGGGGCAAATGCAGGCAAGACAAATAAATTAATTTAAATTAAAATTCAAAGGAAATATGAAAAAAGACATGCACAGGCCAGACACTTACAGTGCAACTACTTACATTAAGGAGACTTAAAATGAGAGGCGATCAACCTTCCAGCAAGGCTTTTTGTGTTGTTTAAAACAAAAAAGGTAATTACATTAACTGTACTCTGGTGCCCCCGTGCGGTTAAAAAAGGCAACTTTATCATCATCATTATTGTTTTAAATATCTAATTTCTTCAGCATTAATGAAGTCATGCCATAAAATGAAATATTCTATAATACAGTTATATACACCCACTCTCACATGGTTGTACTTTAGCGTTAAAGAATAATTAATTAATTTAAAATTGCAATTAGATTGTCTAACCTGTCTGTTTTACACCAACAAAATATTTTAAATGTCAGCAACCTACACAGTAGGCTAATTTTGGATGGTTTACCCCATTTATAAATAATAACTGTATTAATCTAACAAATAAACAAGAAAATACAACCTAAAAGTAAAAAAAAAAGAAGAAGATGATCGACTACTTTTTTTTTATTGTTAAGCGCTTTGAGATGACTTTTGCGCTATATAAATAAAGTTGAATAAAACACTGAGTTCATGAACCTGGTCTCATAAACCAGTGCTTCTCAACTGGTCTCACCCTGGGACCCACATTTTGCCACGGTCATTCAATCGCCACACACTTTTTTTTTTTTCTAGAATTCAACCAACCAAATGTAGTTTTTCAAAAATAGCTGTTGAAAACACATACTGTATACCATCTTTTTAAAAAACATAAACCTATATATTTTCCTGTGCAACATGCATTTCACAGAAGAAAGGTTTCTTTTTCGAAATAAAAGACAAGTCCAACATGAGAGACATTGAGTAATTTTTTTTTTTTTTTGACCAGCTGTCCACGACCCACCCAGTATAGGTTAGCGACCCACTTTTGGGTCCCGACCGACCAGTTGAGAATGCCTGTCATAAACACATGGAACGAAAACTTGATGCTAAAATAACAGTTACATATTGACATAAAAGATGTTGTGTGTTAAATGAAATAGCCATTTTAATCTTAGACAACCATGTATCTGTTCCTGTATTTGAACCAACAACAACAACAACAACAACAACAACAACAACAACAACAACAACAACAACAACAACATTATTATTATAATACATTTATCATGATTATTACAAGGCCCTGAAATTGCTGTGAGGTGAATCATGTACATGGTTCTATAGAAGACAAAAGAAGAGCACAAACCGGTTCTTCCTCTGAGCCCGAACACGAAACAGTTAAACACTGACGCACCGATGAGGAAACGAAACCGGAGATTCGGTTTGTTGTTGCTCCATAGACGTATGTGGTTTTCTATATATTCCTAGACTTTTTCCTGTCTGTCTGACATGTGAGAGACGCGTCTCCTCAACTCATTTGAATGAAAACAGAAGCTGTGAGGCAGCAGAAAGTCAGATCAGCGCTTTAAACACACGGTGAGATTAAGATTTGATGTTATATAACGTAACATGCAGGTTAAACTGTGCTGTACATCTGTGTGTAAAACAGAGATTTTGTGCATTAAAAAAAGTAATGGTTGTAATAACAACACTCACAACGACGTATTAGATAGCCAAACTACAAACATCGAGATGTAATTAAAGGTAAGGTTGCCATTGCCATGTTATGGGGTGCCTATAAAAATTAACAGCAACTTTTTTGCAACTAGGGTGCACCGATTTTTTTTTAAAGCCTGACTAGCAAATGCCGATTTTGGCTTATCCCGATTATTATTATTATTATTATTATTATTATTATTATTATTATTATTATTATTATTATTATTATTATTATTATTATTTTTAATAACTGAGGGGTTTTCCATAAAACGGGTTATGTTCAAACTCTGAGTATGTTCAGGCTGAAATAAGGGAAACTCTGAGTATCCCATTCCTAAACGTGAGGTATGTTCTTCTCTGAGTATGTTACCATGGCAACATTGTCCGTGAACTAAACCTGGTTGCTGGCAGGTTTTATCAAAGAAACACTGGGTTTCTACCTGGCTCCGCCCACATGAACACTGTTTCTGAACACTTTAATAAACCTTAACACTCTTCTCTAAAACACATTAGTAACATCACACACCACAGACGTGTTCACATCATTACTAAGGTTGTGTTGCTTTAGGTTTTTTTTTTTTTTTTTTTGTGCAAACGGTAGTTTTTCTTTATAGCATTGTGGACACAGATCATTAAGTGAAACACACTGAGAGGTTGATCTGCATTAAAACATCTACTGACGTCTGTAGTAAAGTTCACTGAATACAAACCTGTGGATAATATGAAGGAGGAGATGATAATTTAAATAAATCCACTTTTAAGACTCGATTGTTGTTTTATATTGTTATACAGTTAAATCTGTAGATCACGGCTCTTTGAAGATATGATGGCACAGTGAGTTGTGACGCTGCTCTTGGAAGCGATGGGTCACAGGTTAGCGTCCTGCTTCAGTGTTTTTTTAGGACGTCGAGATGACTGATGACAATATTACATTAAAAATCAATATAAATGATGTGATATCAAGCGGCATTTACTGTCTTTATATCCAGTGTAACAGGAGGGCTCTCTATGCAGCCATCTTATGCTGCTGACACGTCTCCTCAGAGACAATTTATTCATATTATTCACCGCTCGTCATGTCACTGAAGCAATAAAGTGATGAAGCGACCAAAAATTGTGACTAATTACGGGTGATTTAAGCCACTATAATCACTGAAGACTGAACGCACCTTTAGAACAGGCTCATATTCCTCAAACACCGGCTTATTTCACCCATTAGGGTGAATAAATCACTATTTTCCGGGTGGTTGCCATGGCAGCTCGACTCATCTTCAATCCATTGATGATGGCTTTTTATCGCGCGCATTCACGTAAGTAACCCAAGGTTTACATAATCAGGGTTGATTGACCCACTTCATACCAGCTGTAATGGAATCCGATACCCAGAGTTTCCCATCGCGGGGTGTGTTGACCCAGAGTTTATGGATAGACTCAGAGTTTAACTCTCCTTTATGGAACACCCCTCTGACATCATACACCTTGATTGTACCAATCTTATTATATTGTAAAACATTCAACAATACCTGTGAAACAATATAAACGTGTTGTTTTAACTGCACACGAGGTAGGTATTTCAAATATAAATTCAAAATTTAACATTGCTAATCAAAATACTAAATTATATAACTTCCTTTAGTCTTTTATTTTTTCACATTTTAAAAACTAAATAAAGGTGTTCAACAGGTTACACTGCAGACCTGTTTGGAGCTCTTTGCCAAAAATAAAGTGCACAGCAGTATTTTGGTTTGACAAATAAACAAAATCACAGGGTGGATGATAAAATAATAATCTGCAGGACAAACTAACAAAACTTCTTAAACCACTAATAAAGTGTCCTGAGTTTTAAGTTTCCTTGCAGTGCAAAAATTAAAAATGTCCAAATGCAGCAGCTTTGTGGATATTTAAATGTAAAAATATTATTCTAAAAATAACTTGCAACAGCTGACAGGACAAAAGCTAAAAGTTAAACATTCTACAGAAATAATAAAGTGCAGCATATGTAACATTGTCATAAGTCAAAGTTTAATGACAGAATGAACGTGACACCATAGGTGGAGTTTGAGATTCTTGCCGGGGGGGCAGCAAAAAAAAAAAAAAAAATATATATATATATATATATATATATATATAGAATGTCTCAAATTTCGCTTCACAAATAAGGAATGAAAACAAATGTACCAATCTAACTGTTTTTATATTATTATTTTTCCTTTCTGTAACATAAGTTTTGAAAGCTGTATTATGGACCTGCCAAAATAAATCCAAAATGCATCTTGAAATGTTCAGCACCTACTGTAACATAAATAATGAGAGAGTAAAGTTGCTCAAATTAAGCAGTGTTATTATTTATTATGATATATCATACATCACTCGATACATTTGCTTTAATATGGGAGATACACTTTAACATGGAGGGATAGACTTGCTGTCAGTTGTAAATCACTAAGTTAAACAACAGGTAGGAGAGAATAAAAGGATTCATATGAATTAAAAGCATTTAAAAGATCAACAATGTAGATTATGGCATTTAACGGCTCTAACAACGTAACTCCACCTTCGCTGGTTGTCTATGTGCTCCCGTGACTGGTGGAAACCGATTTTGTTGTGGGGAGGCGGGCGAGTAGATTATCACCATCAATCCACTCAATCCACCATTTTATATTCAGACATGTGCTAGTGAGCGCAGGGTTTGCTTGTTCTCTGTTCCAGCCTGCAAACTCTGTGTATGCATGACACAGGTTAGTTGTTCTCAGACTTATTACAGTCACTTATACATTAGTGGAAGGTTTTTCTTCAAATCCAAAGCGTTGAACTCCATAACTTTCCTCCTAGTAGCTTTGCTCTTTTCACAAATAGGCAGTCTCAGCAGACCCCTGGCTCTGTTAGCTGTAACTTTAGCATTAGCTTGATCTCTAGCTTCAAATGCTGCATACTCAGCGGTGTGGTGTTTTCTTAAAGAAAGTGTCTAGAGACACGTTATGTGCCTGTGATTTTACCGTATCAGGATAGTCGAGTGGTTTAAGGCGCTACATTCAAGGATTCTTCCTTCCGCTAACGTGGGTTTGAATCCCACTTTCGACATATATATTTTTTCATTTTAACATATTTACCACGGCAAATTCCACCTTTAAAAATACATATCCGACGAAAATAAACATTTTAGGGTATTTCCTGGGTTAGGGTTAGGGTTAGGGATAAGGTTAGGGATAGGGTTAGGGTTAGGGTTAGGGATTGGGATAACGCTAAAATAAAAGGGTAAGCGGGGTAGCTAAAAATAAATGTGATCTAAAATAAAACTGACTGAACTTTAAGTCACATGGTGCACCTATCACGTGACCTAAACTGGCCAAAGAGGGCACTGCGTATGATAGACTGGCAGTCTATTGATATGTTTCTGTATCGATAGTCATGGCCTTTCTTAAATGGTGAATGAGGTAGCGTTTTGTTTGCAGCTCCACCAAGGCCTATTTCCGCGTTACAGGAATTACAAATTGTGATCCTTTTCTCTCTTTTTTTGTGTAAAACCCCCGAACTGCCGACATGCTAAGCTAATCGTGGTGTTAGCACACACGCACACATGAGCTGGTGGGCGGGTCTGTCAGTCAACTCAAAGTAGAACGGGACAGTGGCTGACTTTATGACCCACTTTAAGACCTTTGTGGTGGTAGAAAAGATCGGCGGAAAAGATTGGTTTCATATGTAAGGATCGGCCGATCCCCCAAAATCATGGAAATCGCAGCGATTGATCGGCCGGCCTTATTTGCAACATTTAGGAAACCACGTTTCAAAAAAGTATTTGAATTTTTCTGTTACTTTTGACCAGATTTACAGCAATACTTGTAACATTTGTGATATTTTTTTCTCTTGTGAAAATATAATGTCCATGTTAAATCTAAATTCTAAATGTTAAATATAAATGTTAAATCTAAATGTCACAGGTGAAACAAAATATTTAGCTATTATGCAAATTCGCAAGCTTTTATGTTTTATGATTTGCTATAATTTGCATATTTAGCTTCACCCGTGACATTTAGATTTAACATTTAACATTTATATTTAACGTTTATATTTAAAATTTAGATTTAACATTTAGATTTAACATTTAGATTTAATATTTAGGTTTAACATTTTGATTAAACATTTACATTTACACTTTGATTTAGATTCAACATTTAGATTTAATATTTACATTTACCATTTAGATTTAACATTGCCATTATATTTTTTACGAGAAAATAAATATCACAAATTACACAAATATTGCGGTAAATCTGGTGAAAAGTAACAAAAAAAATTTCACACATGTTTTTTTGAATATAGTTTGTTGCTAAATGTTGCATAAAGTTGATTTTATTATGCACAACTTTACAATTGACGCCCCATACCATGTGCGTGACACCAAATAGACAATTAAAATATTAAACAATGATTGCAAACATAATCTGAGTCGGAGTCATATTGTATCCACCAATGTTGCCAACTCAAACTAGGCAATATAGATTCTGCAGGTGTTCACTCTCCAGTCTCTACTCCGCTGTTATACTTTTCTTACTTCCACATTTCATTTCCCCCATGAAGGAAATAGAGATGTGTTTGTTTATTCTTCCTTTTTTACAGTTTTATTTTTAATTTGGACCCATATATTAATTAGGGGTGTCCCGATCCGATATTAATATCAGATATTTGTCCGATTTCAGCCAGAAAACAAATATCAGATTTTAACGGACTGCATCTAAAATCTCCGATACATTTTACATTATATGTATTCAATTGTAGAGTACTGTATATATTAAGGTGAAGGTTAAAATGTATGTAACCAACAGGTTAATATGCGTCAACCTATTGTTGCTGACTATTGTTCTCTGTTTGAGTAACATCACATCATCAAGCCTTTTCTAACATTCCACACTACAAAATAAGTAAACACTTTATTGTTCAGATGTATTGAAATACTGCCGCTCCACGGACACATTGGCCGATATCCGGACAAGCACGTGCTGGCCGCAGTGTTTGTTTGCGTCATCACAACATCCTGTTTGAGCCGGATTGTTTCAGTGAGAAAAATGTAAATGTGAAACAGCAATCAAAGTTTCAATCAATATTGTGTAGCATTATGATCATTGACAAGTTAAGTCAAGTCAAGTCAGTAACGCTCAACATGGACTTAAGGGAGCAGGGAGGAGAGATTCAAGGTAGAAAATGGAAGGGTGGGAAAGAGTTGATTATTGTAAAGTGAGAGTGAGATGTGAAGTTGTAGGTGTGAGGCTTAGGTATAATGGAGGGAAGGAGTGAGTGGTAATACCTAAAACAGGTATTTGGGATCAACGTGTCTAAAGTTAAGCCCACTACAAGTTTTATCCCACAGTCCAAGGCATGCTAGTGCATCGTAGACCAATGTATGTGCAAGAACCGCCACTGCAAACCCAAGCGCTGCCTCGGACACGAAGATGCAGCCAGGCCAGCAGAAAGAGTGGGGGCCAGGGAGCCAAAGCAACCCCCTCACAGCCGAGCAGCCCTCCAGGCGCCCGTAAGACACCAAGCCGAGAGGCAGCCACTGCCCCCCACACACGCACCCAAGAAAGCACCAAAGAGCCGAGGACCCAGCGCACCCCGCCACCGACCCAAACCCCCAACCCCAAGGCCCCCCGCCAACATCCACCCCACCACCCCCACCCCCGCCCCCGAGACTCCAGCAGACGGCCAGAGCTGCGCCGAACGGGTGGCGCCCAGAGCCAGTAGGGACCGGACCCCAGGCCAGAAGGACCCAAAATAGAAGCAGCACTGGGAACAGCCCGCCCAGGGACAACAACCACACCCCCGGTTGCCCTGGGCAACGAGGGGACGCTGCATGCCGCACCGTCAGCCCCCAGGCGCACCGACCGAGCCCCCCAGATCACCCCAGGTCACCTTTTTTTTTTGACACTGCCAGCGTGATTTAGTTATTGCTAAAGTCAGGCCCCGGGCGAAGCCCCGCGGGGAGCGCCCCCCCCCCCCACCCCAGCCCACGAACCGGCCACAGTCCAGCAGGACCGCACAGCCCCAGACGGCGCAAGGACAGTAGCCCAGCCCCCGCCGCCCACCGAACAGCACAAGCCACGAGGCAATGCCCCCCACCGAATCATGGTTTCTATCGTAATTGGGAATTCATGACTGTAAATAACCACCTGTGTGTGTTTATGTCAAACTTCAGTACATTTAAATGTTGCTTTCTTGGACCCCTCCCCCTTGAAATATATCCTGTTTCTGGATTTCAGCCCTATATGAGCATCTCTATCATTTTAATTTTAGTCAAAATTAATGCATGGATAAGGGTCAAACTTTCTAAGAGAAATAACGCAGTGAAGTTATTTGATAATTTTAAATGTGTTAATGTGATCAAAATGATTGTACTCATGAATTTATTTGTTTTTTTCATAGATAATTGAAGTGATGTGTTGCCAGCCACTCCTGTTTGTCCTGTGCTATTTCATGGTAGCACCACACTACTGCATTGGCTCTCTGAAGAACAACTCCTGTGTAGTAGAATATGGCAGAGCTGACTGCAGTCACCTCAGCCTCAGGAATATTCCTTCAGATCTTCCATGGAACATCACAAGTCTGGATATGTCTCACAACCTAATGGTGGGAATTGAGCTGTCCTCTCTTAGCCTGTACCCTGGCATCATACACCTGAACGTCAGCCACAACAGCATCGCAAAGCTAAATGAGTACCTGTGTCAGAAGCTACCGCTGTTACAGACTATTGACATGAATAAAAACCAAGTGCATCTGCTGAAGAAAGAAGAGCTAAGCTACTGCAACAGCCTGATATCGCTAAATTTAGCTAGTAACAGGCTTAAACTGCAAGGGGAACCATTCTCTGCACTCCAGGTAAACAGTTGCCCCCTCCCATTTTTACTACAGATAGGGTCAATCAAACTTCTAGACACAAAAAAGAGAAAGTACACAATATATAGAGTGCAAATGGCAATAATCACCAGTCACAGTTCTTACATTTGTCTTACACTAGTGCCTATGAAGTTGCTTGGGATGATCACTAAAACTGATAGACATAGTGTAAGGATCTACAAATCTAAAGTATTTCTTAACAAAATAGGTGAATTTACTAACAAAGGTTGAAATTGCCACTAGGAAGACAGTTTAATCAGATCAGTTTGTCGACAAATCGTCATATGACTTTTTTCGCACATTGCGTTGTGGAATCTGGAGTCCCGTAGAAGACTGCAAAGACAAAGGGCAAAAGTTTCTTTAAACAGTAACTAAACCTCTGGTTTGTTGCCACAAGGGGGAAATAAAAAAAATGCCTTCATTATGGGCGGGGCTCCTAGGAGCATTGAAGACACGCCCAGTTTATACTGTAAAATCTCCAAAGAACAATCTATGCTCTGCTAACTACTTACTCAATACTCACTATACCTCTCTATTCACAGTTTTCTCAATCCAACCTACACGCCACAGAATGCAGTCACAGCTGCTAATTTTTATAGGAGGGGCGGGGCCAACAGTGATGTGAAAAGCCACCAAAGTGTCACAAACCTATAATTTTTAGCCAGTAGTAAAATGTGATTGTAATTGCCGGGTTTCAACCCATAGAAGGCACTCACTTTTACATTTTTACAACAAAATACACCAAATTGAAATACTTTGACTAAAATGTCAAGAGTTTGTCTAGGATCAATCAACAACACTACTACAAATTTGCATACTGAGCATGGGTATAACAAACTCATGCCATCACATGTTTCTTTGGAATAAGAAAGTTACACTGACAGATGAAGGTAACCTTCTGACAGGACTGTGCAAGTTCAACTGTGATAGTCTGAAAAGTGTCAACATTGGAGCTTGTTGTTCTATATACACAACTAACCAAAATAGTTGTTTTGTTTTCCATGCACAACTCCCAGGTAAAGCACTCAATCACACCATCAACAGTCTTTGTCATACTTTCAACCAGTTTATAGTTTAATGTTCTTATGCAACACCCATTCCTTTTTTATTTTTCCTGTTGTTATAGTTCATTTCATACCTGTTCATTTCAAAATCCATACCTTTCACTGAGTCAAGCCAAATTTCTGAGATGGCCTTTGGTTTGCCAATGGTTTGTTGAACTGACTCAAGATACTCTTTAATATTTACAAGTTTATTTCTATAGATAGTTTGCCTATAAACTCCAACTGTTATTTATATAATATAGGTTGTTTATACTTATACAACTCCTACCATTATAATTGATGACATTTCTGGTAACCAGTGCTCTGTCTTCCTCTGGTGTGCCATTTCATTTTATGTAAATCTTGCAGTTTGACAGGTATGGTAAATACTTCCCATATCAGACCTTGCTATGTTAACTACTGTGAACTTAAAAGAAAAAAATAATGAAACATGTTTTATATAATTAAAGGCACACCGTGGACTTTTTGACCTAAAGAGTTGACCCATATGAGTTATTTTAAATGTATCCTCAGGCCAATATACAGCGCTTGACAGTATCAAAGCTCCGAGCGGGGTTGGAGGGGACGGTTGACCCGGCGTGCGTGAGGTCGCCCGTCCGACCCGACCCCAGCTCCCGTGCCGACCCTCAGCGAAGGGCGCCGACAATGGCGGCAAGGCCAGGGAAGCTCTGCTCCTCCAGCCCATACTCCAGCCTATAGACTGTACCCGTGGCTTGAGCCCAGCCCCGCTTCGCACCCTAGCCCGACCGATCCAGCCCTGAGAGCCAAGCCTTATTCCGAAGTTACAGGACAACTACTGTCTGCATACACAATCAGTTGACAAGGGAAGCTGGCCCGAATGACTGTTTGTTGATTTTTGCGACAGTGCTGCAGCGCTTGTGGCCACTAGGGGCGCTTGTGTGAAAGTTACCGGTCTAGCGCCCCTTGTGGTCAACAGTTACACAGTGTGCTTTTAAGACAATACAGTTTGCTGGTTCCTACTTTTAGCATTTATCCAAATTGAAGGCAGCCATCATGGATTTTAGCTGATTAAATCTTTTGGTCTAGATGACATAGAAAGTCATGTAATACCTCTTTGCCTAGGTTAGGGAATCTATTTCTGAAATTATTTTTTTGATACAGGCTCAAATTCAGCGTAATAACCGAGGCCAAATTTGAACCAAGATTAGTAAACAAATTTGTGGATAACTGGGACATCCGTGGCATTTTATGTGATGTCACCCCTCCAAGGTTTAAATAAGATATCATGATAATAATAACTATTTTGAATTGAAGTTGCAAGAGGGGTACCAGCCAACAGGTTGCAAACTACTAGTAAACATTTTTTCTTTGCTCTTTAGATGTAAAAAGTGTTTTCATTTTTGTTTGACTTTATTTTTGCACCAAAAGTGATAACCACCAACATTTGAAGTTCATTAATTTCATGTGATTTTGTTTGAATGTAATTGTACATTTTTGTTGTATTTTTCTGGCTTTTACAGAAGCTGAAGTTTCTTGATGTTTCCAACAACAATCTAAAGACAGCCAAGCTTGGTTCGATATCTCAGCTGCCAAGCCTGGTGGGCCTAAATTTGGCATTCAATGACTTTACTACACTGAAGAGAGATGACTTTGCCTTTCTCAATGAATCGTCCTTTCTGAAAGTTCTCAACCTGTCAGCCCTTTCTCTAAAAACAGTAAGAAAGTCCCAAAGGAAGATAGAAATGAAATAATGTTGTATAATGTGGAATGGTTACATGAATATGGCTGTACATGTGTTTCTTGTTTCCTTGTTATATCTCACTGAACAAGTTGTATTGTTTTTGTTTTTTGCAGTTTGAATCTGGTTGCTTTCATCCAATTTCTGGCCTTCATACACTAATACTGGATAAATGCAACATGGGAACTTTGGTCATATCTAAAGTATGCTCAGAACTCTCAGAAACAGCCATTGAGAATCTGTCTCTTCAGAAGATGAAGCTGGTTACCCTTACAAACACAACTTTCAGAGGGTTGGGAAAAACAAACCTAACCGTTCTGGATCTATCGAGCAATGGCATGGGAAAAATTGAAGACGGATCATTTCGGTGGCTGCCTCGACTTCAGACTCTGATTTTGTGCAACAACAACCTCAAGCATGTGACTAAGGGTACGTTTCTGGGGCTGAAATCGTTGAAAAACCTTCAGCTAATGAAAGCCCTGGTAAAGAGTCATACCTCCTCAACACCAATCATTGATGATTTCTCTTTTCAACCTCTAAGCACCTTGGAGAGTTTGATGTTGCAGAAAACTGCAGTGCGAGAAATCACAGAGAACACCTTTACAGGCCTTACAAGTCTTACAGAACTTGACATGAGTTGGAGTAGTTATGCAGCCCTCAAAAACATCACCAAAAAGACCTTTGTGTCTTTGTCAAATTCTCCTCTCAGAACGTTGAATCTGATTGGAACAGCTATTACCCGTATAAATTCTGGAAGCTTCTCATTCTTTGGAAACTTAACCACTCTTCTGTTAGATCACAATTTCATCAAACAGAATCTCACTGGTCAAGAATTTGAAGGTCTTGGTCAGCTGCAAGAGCTTTACATGGCTAATAATGGACAGTCACTCAACCTCACCGCAGAGTCATTTGTCCATACACCTAATCTTACAGTGTTAACTTTGGGAAAAAGCCTTCGAGCTATGGCTTTGAACCTGGATCTCTCTGCTTTCCAAAATCTGTCTAAGCTTAACATCCTGGATCTGAGCAACAACAACATAGCAAACATCAAAGAAAACCTACTGCAAGGTCTCGTTAACCTGAAGGTACTGAGACTCCAGCACAATAACTTGGCTCGTCTGTGGAAGAGTGGCAACCTCGGTGGGCCGGTGTTGTTTCTAAAAGAAGCTCAGAAGCTCACAACCTTGCAGCTGGATTATAATGGATTGGATGAGATTCCTTTGATGACTTTGAAAGGTTTGACTCATCTCAAGGAGCTCAGCCTTAGTAACAATATTCTTAACAATTTCAAGGAAACTGTTTTTGATGATCTGACATCACTGCGTGTTTTACGTTTGGCAAAAAACTTCATCACCACTGTGAGACCTGAAGTGTTTCGAACTCCTTTTACGAACCTTAGCTTGCTCATGATGGAAAAGAATCCATATGACTGCACATGTGAGAGCATCCTGTGGTTTGTGACATGGCTAAACAGCACAAATGTGACCAGTATACCAGGAGTCAGGCATCAGTACATGTGTAACACTCCACTGGTGTACTCTAACCGCCCAGTAATTGACTTTGACCCCAGCTCTTGTAAAGATGCGACCCCATTTGAGGCTCTTTTTATATTAAGCAGCACAGCGGTTATCATTCTTACCTTGACTGCCCTTTTGGTTCGCTTCCATGGCTGGAGGTTCCAATTTTACTGGAATATAATGATCAACCGCACATTAGGTTTTAGTGATGCTAAAGATAAAGAGGGCAGAGAATTCGAGTTTGATGCTTACATCATACATGCTGCTGTAGAAAAACGCTGGGTGGACAGAACACTGGTTCCTTTGGAGCAGAAAGGGTACTGTTTTTGTTTGGAACATCGAGACTTCATCCCTGGCATGTCAATGATTGAATCTATTGTGAGCAACTTAAGAAAATCGAGAAAAATCATTTTCGTCATCACTGAAAGCCTTCTCAATGACCCTTGGTGTAGACAGTAAGTCAAATGTTTTACCTCAACACATAATTTTTAGTTTTGTTTTATAATAGATTGATTTCGTACAAGTAGTCAATTCTAAATAACTATTCACTTTAAGTTATTTATATTGACCAAATCTGCTCTTAGGGGTGAATACATATTGTACCGATTTCCCCAATGTTGTAAAAAATGACCATATTTCCTCATTTATTCTTATACTACATGGTATATTATTCACTCAATCACATGCACCTATCACAGTAGTGATACTGTACTACAAAACTGTGGCTTTGTTAAGTCATTCATAATTAATTACATACATCCCCAACAGTGAATGAGTCAAACAACCCGTGGTCCAATATTCTACCTCTAGTATTGTTTTATTTTCAAGGTCTGTTTCAAGTTTGATGTATGCTTAAATGTTTTGTGTGAGAATAATTTTTTTTAATACACTACTTTTGTTTTTTCTCACCCAGGTTTAAAGCCCATCACGCATTTCATCAGGTCATTGAGCATAGCAGAGACTCGGTAGTTCTGGTCTTTCTACAGGAGGTGCACGACTACAAACTGAGTCGTGCACTGTTTCTCCGCAGAGGCATGTTGCGTTCATGTTGCCTTCTGGACTGGCCTGTGTACAAGGAGAGGATACCAGCCTTTCAGCAGAAACTCCTCATTGCACTTGGCATGACTAATCAGTTAAAGGAATAACTGAATGGATTTGTACCTGTACGTTGCACTATTTTTCTAGTTCTGCCTTTCAATTTAGGTAAATCATGTGTTTAAATATCCAAATGCTGAGGCATGTTATAAGGTTTGCAATATAACTTGAAAAAAATATAGTCATCTTTGTAGAACCTAAAAGTCTCTATGGTGTGTTACTAGTCTATGATTTATGACATAAACCACATCACGGAGGGAGGAAGGAAATCCCTCTGCTTCCATGTTGGGGTCGTTTTTCTGTTCATAATGAGCCTAAAAACTATAAAAAAAAAAAAAATCATAGGTCAACAACATAAAAAAGCTGTTTTAAAGGAGACATACAGTATTATGCAATTTTTCACCCATCTCCATTTGTTATAGGAACCCGAAAACATAGTATTTGAGGTTTATTTTCCCAAACTCGCCTGTTTTCCAGAGATTCAGCCTCTGAAAAGTCACTTTCTGAGCGCTTATGAAATCAGGCCATTTTGGGGCCTACTTATGCATATTCATGAGTGGGTGTGTCTTTAGGCTCTCACTCACTTCATGTCTCTCTCTCTTTACAGGACGATCAGTGATTAGGGTTGGGCACAGAGAACCGGTTCCAAATAGGAGTCGGTTCTTAACGTCCGGTTCCGAAACCGTTACAAAGATGTTTCAACTTCGCACTAGTTTGTTTCCGCGGCTTGCTCTGTTTGTTTACGCGGGGTTTGTATAAGGTGCGTTCAGAATGCGACTGCAGTCTGTGTGTGTGCGTGTTCTGTATTTAGTTTTATCGGTAGCCATCACTCCTTTGCTAGCGATAAAAGTTTTCATTAGGTTGGGGGTGGAGTCCTTGGGTGGAGTTACTAGTGGAGGGGAGGGTATTTACTTTCTCGATTTCATTTGTGACGTCATAAATGTGTAAAATTTGAGATGGAGCAATTTTCTCTGTGTTGTAAGACTTACACAGACCACAAAAAAACAACGGGATGGATTTATTTTATATTTTGTGTGTCGTGTGGACACTCAAGTTACCTAATTTGCGTTAAAAAAAAGACTGCAATTGTGGATTTTTCACAATATGTCCCCTTTAAGATTAGATATTTTCCAATGAGGTATTGTATTTTCATCAGCTTTCTATCACAGTAAATATATCTTTGGCCAAATAAGAAGTTAACATATCATAAAAAAGTGGTTCAGACACGTTTTTATTATTTGAGAAACAAAGCCAATGTCAAGTCTGTTATCTCAGCCAGAGATTTGGGGAAACTCATCCATGCTTTTATTTCTTCACATCTCTACTATTGTAATAGCTTATATATACCTGTCTCAGCCAGATGGCCCCTAGACTCTGGAACGAGGAAATCGGGCTTTCAGAATCTGTTCCTCGTTTTACCTCGCTCTTCAAGACGCATTTTTAGAGGAATACTTTTATGATGTAATGTTTAAGTTGGTGGAATTTTGTGTTGATATAGACTGTGTGCTGATATTTTATGCAATAAAGCACTTTTTTATTTATATTGAAAAGTGCTATACAAATAAAGTTACTATTCATTATTGTTATTGTTAATATGATACATATATGTCTGTAAATATAAAGGTCTCTGACTGCACAAAGATCATAGGAGCATGGTAACTGAGTGACATGTATTGTGTTTGTGTTGCCATTTAAGGTTCTTCAGAATTTTACCTCTTACCTGCCCAGGATAAAAAAAAAAAAAATGCAAATTCATGTAGTGCAGGGAGTGTTTTTTTGGGAGTGATTTGTCTTAGAGCCGTTTACACAAAACCATAGTTGTTATTGTAGTCCATTTCTAAATTTCTTCTGGTTTCTAAACTTTTTAATAGTTAATCTGCTTTTATTTTGAAGAAGATATTTCATATACTGTTTTCAATGCTCAGATACTTTTTAGGCTTTAGATACTTTAGTTTTGGGTTTTTTCAAAGTCAACTTTACAAAAGTTCAAGAGCTCAAACTCAATGTAATGCAACAACATATCAAATATTTACTTCAACACCATCTGATAGACAGTTTGGTTTGACAAGCCTAGATGTGATGTGTATCTCAGATTTGTTTACATGATATTGTTATTGGTACAAAGCACTTTCTTCTTTTCAAAACATGAAATGAAAAACGTGAGGAGAAGTGGCTTAACCGACCTGCAGTCAACGGATCATAGGTTTCATATCAGCAATTTCCCAGTTCCTTAAGTAAAATTTAAAGTTGACATTGAGCGTCTGTGTGTTTTTCTCACAGTTTCCTCTTACAATTTGAAAACTTGAATTTTATAATGAACAGAGGCTGCTCATTGTTTGAAACTCGGGATGTAACGATTCACTCAACTCCTGATACGATTCGATTCACGATACTGGGTTCGCGATACGATTCTCTCACGATTTATTTTACAAAATGGGACTGTAGACAATTTTTTTTTTTTGGGAAAAAAACTAGAAAATACTGTATTATTTTCCTTTTATATTTCATTGTCAAAAGAATCCCTTGATAAACTATTCAAAACAATGCAATTTAACTAAAAATAAATCTTGAATGAAATAAATAAAGGAATAATACAAATGAAAATGAAGCCTATTAATTTAAATTCTGGTTCTATAATAAACAATGCAAAACTGCATAATAGTTCTTTTTCTTTTTAAAAGTGCAACTGAAAATGTATTTTGTGCCTTAACAATTGGACTTTAAAAAAAAAAAAAAAAACGTGATTGCAATGATTTACGTCATATTTGTTTGGATCAGCAGAGGGCGCTGGTAACACAGTGGTCGGTTGGCATGCAGAAATTCTTGCAGTGAAGAAGAGAAGCTATGCTAGCAGACAGAGCTAATAGAAAAACGTGACTTTTACAGATATTCAAGTAATAATACAGATATTCTTTCGGTGCTTAAGGGGTAATGAATCATTTATTAACATATTTAAGAGTAGAAGGCGGCCAGAAAGAAAGTATTAGCAGACTCCGCCCGCCGCCTACACTTGTGCCCTCTGCTGGTTAAAAAAAGTACTGCGATTCAATTTTCAGAAAATCAATATCAACCGTGATACCTATGAATCGATTTTTAACTGCCTCACGATTAATCGTTACATCCCTATTTGAAACACTATAGTCCTCCAGAATCTAAGGAATTTGAGGCCTTTGCTCTGGAGAATGTGAGTCCGTAAAAGGACGGGTGGGTTCCAGTATCATATTAGTAGATATTATAAAGCATTTTTGACCATATCAATTCTGCTGAATCTTTGAGTAGCACACTGACATCTAGTGGTTAGAAAAATATAACACAATGTGTGTACTTGGCCTTAGTTTAAATCATTGTGATCTCCTATCTGTTTTGACTTAACATATGATGTTAAATATATCAGAAGATGAGTGGGGCTTGATATGTAAATCTCAATGGAAATGTACAACTTCAACAAGATGGAGAAAGGTGTTTTATTCCCCCATGTCCAGGGTTCTGCAACCTGTGGCTCTGGAGCTTCATGTGGCTCCTTATAGCTTTAAAAATTAAATTGAAATAAAGAGTTGTTATTTTCTAACAGAGGCTATTAATGATTATTGTCAAATAAATTCAAGATATAACAATTTGTTAACCTTAAAATAAATCACATTGTGCAATGACTCAGCCACCTTCCTACCTCACCTCCTGCAACATCTACAGACCATTATTTCTTGATGTTAATTCATTTCATTTTATTTTACATGATCAATATAAATCAAATCAAATTAAATCAAAGATTATTCTATATCATTTTAATTGTATAGAATTTAATAACTGTATTGTCTTCATTGAGAAAGTATTTTTTCGGCTCCAGGAAGACTTTCATACAGGTGAGATGAGGCAAAAATGGTTCCTTGTAGAGTAAAGGTTGCAGACCCCTGACCATGTCAGAAGGCTCACTATGATGGAAACACCCCTGTTTGCTGGAGACAGTGTGGATATCAAAGAGCAAACTACACACATATTTTTTGGGACTGTCCCATAATCAGGCAATACAGGACGGACATTCATGGCACCCTGCAAGACATGTTAATCTGTACACTAGCCTTTGAGATGAAAACTCTGTTTTGTGGTTGTGTTCCACAGGACTGGAGAAAAAACGGTAAGTGTGTGATTAGTGCCTTGCTGATTGCAAGCAAAACAGCCATAACAAACAAATGGTTATCCCTGGACGTACCAACTTTAACATCATGGTGAGAAACGTCATTAGAAATCTATAAGATGGAAGAGTTGACTGCCCTTGTAAATGACAAACATGGTTGGTTTGATTCCTGTTGGGATAAATGTGTGACATACACCAATGCAAAGAGACCCAATTACATAATCAAAATGTATATTATAGTTAGCATTTTTTTTTTAAATTATTTATTTTATTTATTTTTCTTTCTTTTTTTCTATTTTTATCTCTTCTTTAAATAAGAAACTTGGTATTATTATTATTATTATTATTTGGTCACTCCCGGCTCTCTAATGTTCTGTATGCATTTTAAAACTATGAAAACTCAAATAAAGAATAAAAAAAATGCATGTACATGACATTTTTTTTATTTCATGAAAACTTCATATACAAAATGAACGTGTTTTGTTTTGTTCAGTTTTTCTTTTCTTTCTCTCTCTGTCTTTTTTTTTTTTTTTTTTTAGCTAAAAGGCAGTGTGCTGTTTTCAATAGCAACCTATCATGACCAAACATTGGTAACTTGCAGACAGTGACGTACAGTCAGGGTAGGCAGTGAGGGTGAATTAGTATTTTGATTATTTGTTTTAATTATAATATAATTATAAAATATTTATTTTTCCATTTCCGATAGCCTACAGTACCTATAAGTTTGAAAGTGCCAGCATTTGGTGCTTTTCATAGCCCAATGACTAAACATCGCTATTTCCTGGTACGGTAGAGACGCTGCACAGTCTCACTCCGCTGTAAGGCAGGAGGAGGCCACACCCCCTCCCCAAAGCACGTTGCTGCTCTGCCTCTGTTTCCATAGCGTGTTTTTATGTGTTTGCGCATGTGCAGTCAGTTCCCCAAGATGAAAACCATTTAGGTAAAAAGGCAGCTCTCTACGCTGCCTTTAGACGTAAACGTGCTATGCTAAATGCTATACGTACCTTCAGAGTGCGTTAGTGAATATATACAGCGTGGCCTCTGATGCTACATTTTCTAGCTAGTGGGCGGGATAACACTACAGACAGGATGACAGCGCTAGAGACGATACAGAAACTTTCTTTTGAGGAAAAATGACAGCTTTTAAAAGATGGGAGACCAACACCTGAGCTACCAGACCTTCAGCAAAGATAAAGTCAGAAAATTGTTCGTATTTTCTACAGTGAATGGTAGGATTGGCTTTGTGGATGCACCTCACTGAAACTGTTCTGAGTTGTTGTTGTCATTTTCTCCGTGTTTTTGTGTTTCCAACACAAACAATCGATGCGCTGCCGTGTCATGAGATATATTTTGTTGGAAGAGGATGGAGGTTATATTAAATAATTGTTTATGTTTCTTTAATGGTGTTTTACGATGTTGATTTTGCAACGCCTTGTCTACCCAAACCCAGAGTTCACGGCACGTCACTGCTTGCAGATGGCATAAAACATTGAAAACAGAGAGAAAGTGGGACAAAGTTGGTCAGATCCAGTCAGAAGGTCAATAATTAACACATCCATATTTGTGCCAATGTAATTAGAGAATGTTTTTTCCAGAAATCTTCATATAAAGCATTTTCCCTTAAACCAACTTAAATGGAAAAACGTCCTTTTTCCCCAGCTGCATTTCCCAACATTCCTTAACTTCCACTATGGAAGTCACATACAAAACAGGGACCTTTTACCCAGTGTGATGTCAGTGGCCTGGGGGAGGAGCAGTGAAGCAGAGCAGACCTCACATTCTCAAAGTTGAAGTTATATAAGAACAGTCTGATTCTGGTCTTTTAGCACTGAGCTAAGTTTGGCATCCAAGCTGCTAAACCATGGCTCTTCCTCTCAGCAGCTCTATCCTACCTTTGCTGTCAGTGACTCTCTTCATTGGCATACTGACCTTCATCTATTACAAGTTGCTCAGGAACTACCTGCATAAATGGTTTGTGATGAAGCCCATACCAGAGGTGGCTCCAACGTACCTCTTTGTTGGGAATGCTCTGCAGTTAAAAACAAATGCAGGAGGTAAGAAAATTTGGCAACACTTTACGTGACGTTTTATACATAAGGATGGCATTATCTGTAATTAGCATGAATAAGGTGTGATGTAGGCTATCATTAAGTGTCCTTCGCTAAATGATGACATTATGATACCATTGGATCTATGTTGGCATTTTTTGGGTTAGGTGGAGGGATCTCGTGAGGTAGGGTTAGGGGTTAGGCTAACAAACAACACTTAAAGGTCCCATATCTCCATTTGTTCTAAGAACCCCAAAACATAGTATTTCAGGTTTATTTTCCCAAACTCGCCTGTTTTCCATAGTTTTTGCCTCTGAAAAGTCACTTTCTGAGCAACTCTACACAAACAGGCTGATTTGCGGCCTGCTAATGCATATTCATGAGTGGGCGTGTCTATAGACGGGACACTGACTTCCTCCTCCCCGCACGGTAACGTAGGGCCAGAGGACGGCCCGCCCTCCTCCCACCCACTCCGTAGCTGAGCTCATGCTGCTTCATAAACACGAGACAGAGCGTGGGGACTGGGCGTTCGCGGGTACATACATAGACTGTTGAAAATACATACATAGCACTGCACGCAGGACGCTGAATTGCTCACCTTCCTGGGCATGTCTGTTTACATGTCAATCATGCAGAGAGCTTCCTGGAGGCGCGTCTTCTCCAGCTCAGTGCCGCGTCAAATTTGTCACCAAAGTGGGAACACGTTATCAAAATTGTAGCGAGGTGTTTGGGCTCACCCTGCAGTAAGAAAAGAGCAAACCACCCTCTGACTAAAGATTGAGGGAATCAATGAAAAAAACACTTTGGGCATGTGTATGAAGCCCTAATAGCACTTTTATCATGTTTAAAGCACAGAAAAGTCGATTTAGCCAAACATGGGCCCTTTAATGACAGCCTTCATGACACCTTTTTCATGCAGCGTAATGTCAGCCTTATGTTTAAATTTCAAGTAAAGTGTGACCGAAATTTCTCATTTTACTGTTCATACAGTATGTTATGCATGCATTTGTTTTGTTTTCTCTCAGAATTCTTTCGTCAAGTGTCAGAGTTTACTCAGGACTTTAGGAATGCACCGCTGATAAAACTATGGCTCGGACCTCAGGCTTTTGTGATTCTTTTTCATGCTGAGAATGTTGAGGTATTCTTTAATCTCTACATATGTGTCGATACAAGCTCTTAGAAAACACACAAATGGTTACCTAACATTTGTTTGCAGACGTACAACTAAAACGCCAAAATAAACAGTGCTGCTCTTCCTTTAAACAAACCCACATGCACCAGTATGTCATTAAGTTCTGGGAGCCAGTGTTTGTTGGCAAACACTCACATCATTCCTCCTGTTGCTTCTATGTCACTCCTTTCTACACACCTGCTTCACATACACTATGTTTACCTAAAGAAGATTTTCAATTTGCATCATCTGATCAGTTTTTTTCATTCTGTGTCCGCATCAGGTTCTGAGAGACAAGTGTTGGAAATTAATTACAAACCACAGTTTTATTGTTCTTATTTAATACATTTTAAATGGCTACGTTTAAAATAAAAGGAGGTTAAAAAGTTTGTAAATACTACTACAGATAAAAACACATCCCTCCAATCAGTTTATAACAAATAAAAACGTCCATTCCCTAATTTCATCCACGGGGAAAAAAAAAACTGAAAGTAACGCCAAATGAAAGGGAATCGGTAATTCGTAAAGTGCGTAGTGTTATTGTCTGTATCTGCGCCTCACATGCAGCAATTCGCTTCTGGTGCTGGCTGCTCATAGCGCCATCTACCAGCTCAGCTGCACACGGTTAGATGGCTGCGGGGAAAAATACCTCAGTCACCGCGTCTAACTCCCCGTGGGTCAGATGCACAACCACAGTCCGTTGGTACGTTCCTTCACTTAGTTTTTTTTAAGGCGTTGGACGATTTCTCCCACGCCACGTCAGCCCTGTCGCCTCTGCACATGACAAATGTCGCCTCCGCTCCTCTCCTCCTGACGCACAGGACAGCTTCAGCATGGCGCTCAACCCAGTAAGATCCGGCTCGTCTCTGTGTCCGCGCTGTCAGACTTCCTCTTTTTCTACGTGCGTCTCCACGTTCTCCTTCTGTCTGGTGTCTCCATCCGTGTGTTTCTCGTCATTCATGCCTGCCTCACTTAAAAATAATTAAGTCACCGGTCCTAAGACATCCAATCACCTTCAGTGGGATGGAGTGTCCAATTAGTCCCCTCCCTTGTTACGCACAGCAATCAATATAGAAAAAATAAACAGCAATAGCACAACAAAGCAATAACTTAAAATAATTTGTAAACAAAATATGGACTATGTGCAAACAGGTAAAGGCAGCCTCTACACTCCAACAATCTCCCCCCACCTTTAATGTTGGTCTTCTCGGCTAATTCAATCACGATGTCTGGTGGGAAGCATACCAATATTAGTACGGTCAGAACGGAGCACTAATGGCACATTATTAACTCCTTGTGGTTCTGGAGGGTGAACAGGTGGTTCGGCCTGTTGTGGGGCTTCTCTTGCCTCTGGTACTCTCCGATTCAGTACCAATCTGGGCAGCCAGAATGTGGGGGGTGGCAGCTGGCCTGGCATTGCTGTTGGGAGTCTTTCTGGCTGATGGACCCCATGTTCCTGTGCAAAGTCAATAGGGCACAAGCGCAAATTGTTACAATGTATTGTCTTTGTCGGGACCTCCCTACCTTTAAGGTGCACCAGATGTACTGGGTAGTCCTTCTTCAGCTGGCTCACCACTACAAATGGCTTAGGTAACCACCTTGGAGTAGGCTTTCCTCCAGCCCTCCTATGAAAGTTCCTTATTAAGACACACTCACCTCGAAGCAGAGGCACCAACTGGGCCTTTGATTGGAGCGGGCCTTGTCCTGCTCCCTCGGTGTCCGGCCAGTTGCCTCACTGTCTGGTAGGCATGATGCAGGGCGTGCTGGTGCTGCTTCACCGAGCTATCCAGAGTGTGGTTCTCAACTGTGGGGCGCAAGCCAGTTATCCAATCTACAGGCAGTCTTGCATGATGTCCAAAAACTAGATATTGGGGCGTAAACTTGCACCAAGGCAGGTGGCTCATTCGGCCACCGAGCTTGCTGGGTCTCTGTAAGGCAACTCATCAGGTAGCTCAGACCTAAGGAGTCCTTGTTCTTTCCACTGCCGTAGCAGTGGAAAGAACAAGCAGTTGGAGAGATTTGGGTCTTTAGCTTGTCTTTCTGCCCATGACTATTCTGCCCCTACTTGGTTTACTAGGGCAGATTTGGCCTCTGGAGTCTGTTCTGGATGTCTGGAACGTGCATCAGCATTCTTGTTTAGTGTCCCAGGTCAATATTTAATGATGTACCTGAAGTTGGCAAGTTGGGTTTCCCATCTCTGCTCAGTTGCTCCCAAACGGGGGGGTTTCTAAGTGGATTATTATCTGTAAAAACTGTCACTTCAGATCCATACAAATAGACTTTAAATTTTTCAGTCCACACAGCAATTTGCTTCTGGTGTTGGCTCGTCTCTGTGTCCGTGCTGTCAGACTTCCTCCTTTCCTCCATGCGACTCCACGTTCTCTTTCTGTCTGGTGCCTCCTGCACTTCCGTGTGTCTCTCATCCTTCATGCCTGTCTCCCTTAAAAAGAAGTCACTAAGACATCCAATCACCTCCAGTGGGATGGAGTGTCCAGTTAGTCCTTGCCCTCAGCTCGTAGTCCTCATTATGCACAGCAATCATTATAGAAAAAATAAACAGCAATAGCACAGCAAAGTAATAACTTAAAAATACTTTGTAAACAAAATATGGACTATGTATAAAATGGGCAAAGGCAGCCTCTACACTCCGACATCTACATAATGCAAAGTTTTTGCAGTGACACTAAAAATAGATCTACTCTTACTTTCTTACTTTTTCTTATTAAGAGTTAGGTGAATTATCTATTTGATGTGATTCTTATTAATATTTTTTTTTTTTTTTAAGGTGATTGTGTCAAGTTCTGTTCACATCACCAAAAGTGAACTCTATGACTTTCTCCATCCGTGGCTTGGAACAGGCTTGCTCACAAGGTACACCACTCATTGAAATAACAATAACAATAACAATAACAATAACAATAACAATAACAATAATATGTTATCTCAGAACAAGCATTTTGTCAGGCTACAGGCTAAAGCCTTTTTCATACAAGACACATCTGTACTTTGGTGCATTCATCTTTCCCTCTATCTGGACTATTCTGTCAGTTCCTGCAGCTGAAAAAACATCCCCATAACATTATGCTGCCACCACCATGCTTCACTGTAGATATGGTATTGGTTATGTGATGAGCGTTGCCTGGTTTCCTTCAAACATGACGATTTGCATTCACACAAAAGAGTTCAATCTTTGTCTCATCAGACCAGATAATTTTGTTTCTCAAGGTCAGAGAGTCCTTTAGGTGCCTTTTGGCAAACTCCAGATGGGCTGACGTGCATTTTACTAAGGAATGGCTTTTTCCTGACCACTCTACTAAACAGGCCTGCTTGGTGGATTGCTGCTAAGATGGTTGTCCTTCTGGAAGGCTCACAGAGGAATGATGGAGCTCTGATAGAGTGATCATCAGGTTCTTGGTAACCTCCCTGACTAAGGCCCTTCTCCCTTGATCACTCAGTTTAAACTGCCAGCAAGCTCTAGCTTATAGGAAGAGTCTTGGTGGCTCCAAACTTCCTCTATTTTCAAATGATGGAGGCCACTGCGATCATTGGGGAGTTTCAATATATATATATATATAGATATGTGTGTGTATGCACAAACATACAGCTCCAAAGTAATAATTTTCAAGTGGCATTTTTAACATATTCATCATTATCTGTTCTATGTTAATTAATAGAAAACTATAACAAGCTTTTATCCACAACTCAAAAAGAAACAATGACATTAATTTATACAAAATAAAGTATGCAAAGTTAACTTGTCTTCTTCAGAAAAGTAAAAGTATTGAAATATTGCAATTATTGCAAATAATTACTCTCATCAACTTTTTAGTGATGATACAGCACACCGCTGCATAGATAACATCTTTTCCAGATAAAATAAAGTTTTTTTCTCCCAAGTAATCTTATTCAAATGCTTGTTAATCACTGAAAACGGGCACAGTTGTTCTATTGTGGGAATGTATTCACATATGTATTTACAAGTGCATACAGTGCATACATCACTAGCCTTGAAAAGCAGCATTTTTTTTCTTAAATTCCCAAATAAATGTTATATTTCTCAAATCAGCACGGGACAAAAGTGGCGCCAGCGCAGGAGAATGCTGACACCCACCTTTCACTTCTCCATCCTGACGGAGTTCCTGGAGGTGATGAATGAGCAGGCAGAGATCCTAGTGGAGAACCTGCAGAAGCAGGCGGGAAAGGGCCGATTCAACTGCTTTAATCACATCACGCTCTGTGCTCTCGATATCATCTGTGGTAAGCTGAATTAGATCACTCATTCATCCTAATACAATTTGTATTCATATTAAACAAGCGAGGAATCCAATGTGGATGCACTTACATGCTTTTCACAATGCTGTTTTAGAGACAGCAATGGGAAAGAAGGTTTATGCACAAAGCGACTCTGATTCCAAGTATGTTAAGAGCGTGTATAAGTAAGTATACACTCTTTAGCCCTCGCTACAGACTGTAATTAAGGTTAACAGGTGGGTGACTTTAGATGAACTTTCTGAGAACAGAATGACTGAAATCATCAGCCGTAGACAGAGGATGCCTTGGTTTTGGCCTGCCCTCATATACTACTACTTTGGTGAGGGCAAGGAACATGACAAGACACTCCACGTCCTGCATTCCTTCACATATAAAGTGAGTAGCATGACTAATGCTCCTTTAGTCTACATTAATTACTGTAATTGTACATGTCTTGGTTTCACTAACTTTATCATATTTTTCACGTGTGCTCCAATTTTTTTAAAAGAACAAGAAGTCACGGACTAACACACATTTCCCTGTGAAAAAGCTGACTTTGACAAAAAAAAAATAAAATAAAATAAAATCTTTATGAATTGCATTTAAAGTGTGTTGAAGTTTCCACATCCTTGGTCTGATTTTGATGTATATTCCTATGCTAAAAGTAGGGGTGGGCAATATATCAACATTCAAGATCTGTCAAGTTTTCTATTTTGGCGATACAATATAGGAAATAATCCCTTAATTCTGTAAAGCAACTTTGAGTTCCCAAAAAGGCGCTACATAAAATTGATGTATTATTATTATTATTATTATTATTATTATTATTATTATTATTATTATTATTATTATTATTATTATTATTATTATTATTATTATTATCAATTTATATTTTTATTTTTAGCTTAATTTGTATAAAAATATTTGTTTTATGATTCGCTGTATGTCTCAGAACAGCATTGAAAGCTCTGTTAGATGGATTACTGAGTGGGTCCTGACCCAGACCTTCCCCTAAACCAGCAACACTACAGAACTCACTCACATGTACTGTCCTTTATTGGAGAAAAAGCCAAAAGTGTAACAAATAGTGCAGCAGTTGTTTGTATCAGCAAATTTAACCTAGAATTGTGTTTTTAGACTTTATTGAGTTAAAAATATAGAGATTTATATCGTATATCACCATTTTGAGAAGGAATATTGAGATGTGAGTTTTGGTCCATATCAATGTTTATAGCTATAAGCACATTTTGATTTCATTGATCAACATAAGAATGATTTTGTGGTGTGTTTTATTTGTCCTAATAGTTTCAAAAGCACTGATACCAGTAGTAAAGTTAGGGTTAGGTTTGTAATATATTGACCTTTTCTTGTGCAATGACTGTGACTGTAAAATGTATTTTAAATACATCATTTAATATATGCTTTTGTTTTAACGTGGTTTATTATCCACTTACATTCATGCTGACAACAATTCTCTACCTTTAGGTGATACATGAGAGGGCCGAGACCATGTCCAGCATTGAATCGGACAATGAAAACGAAGATGGCTCAAAGAAAAGACGAGCATTTCTAGACATGCTCTTGCAGACGACTGATGAAGACGGGAATCCCATGAGCCATCAGGACATTCAGGAGGAAGTGGACACTTTTATGTTTGAGGTGAGTTGTTATAAACATATCCTACTAGTGAGAAATACAAAAGAGGAAACTTTTCCCTCCTAAAATTCCCTCCCCTTTAACCAGAGATGAAAGTACTGGAAGTACTCACATTACTGTAATTGAGTTGCTTTTATGGGTATTTGTATTTTTTTCAGTATATTTCTAAATCAGTCATTTTGTACTTGTACTGAAGTACTTTTTAAAAGAAGTAAAGTAATTTGTTACATTTCTACACTCAACCGTTACTGAGTAAATGATTCAACACACATTTACAAAATAAGAAATGACCAGACAACAATTAAATGCATCACATCATAGCCGACCAACCAGAATAAACGTAATGCACCGCGCCAAAACAGCATTGAGTGTAGGTTATTTTCTCAGTTTTAGAGTTAATAAATGTAACTATACTTAGAGCTTGAGCAGCAAAGTAATTAGTTACATTTCTACACCCAACCATTACTTGAGTAAATTATATATTTTTTGTTATAATCTGTTTATTTCTGTTTATTAGTCTGTTCATATACTGCTGACCTCACGTCACATTGAACATAATCCATTTGTTGTTATTATGGGGCGATAGACCTGTAACTTTCACGTCAAGCGCCACAGAAACAGTCGGGCCAGCCTCCCTTGTTTTTTGATTGTGTATACAGACAGTAGTTGACCTGTTGGTTGAAGAGAGATCATTGACTCACTATTAAAGAAAAGTAAAGTTAGTTTTATGTAAGTAGGAATATGACTTCACGCGACAACTCTCCCATCCTTCACTGTCTGTTGAGCCGCGGCAGTAACACCTTCCTGCCCCCTCCCACTACAGTGCAGACGGCTGCTGCGGAGGGCTGTACTACACTTCCTCAATTTATTGAGGCAAAATTCAAAACCAATCTGTTTCATAATAGACAGTTTCAGATTTAATGAAACTTTAAATAAATATACATTTTAACTTCACGTTTCATGAAACATGTAAACATGTGGACTGCACTTCTTAAACACTCTCTGAGCTTAACAGGACAGTACAAGACAGGACAGGAAAAAAATAAAAAGTAAAAATAAATAAATAAATTGCAGCCTTTGCAATTAGAAAATTGCATTTTATATCGCGATAAAATCACAAATGCAATTATTCGTTCAGTACTAATGATAAGTGCTGTAAACGCATGCACGCACACACACACACACACACACAAAAGCCTTAGCTCCATGAGTATATCAGAGCCTGTGGTCACGTGACTGTCGTAAAGTGAAACGTTCTCCAGGCATTCTCCAGGTCACATGACCTGGCCATTGACAGTCCGTCTTCTCCAAACTTACATAGTCGGTATTTCAAGAGGGAAGCCCCGCTCGGAGCATTGATACTGTCAAGCGCTGTATATGGGCCTGAGGAATCATTTACAATAACTCATAGGGTCAACACTTTAGGTCAAAAAGTCTGTGGTGTGGCTTTAAAAAACAATTGTACATTGAGTTACTTTTATTTCATACAGATGCCTTTGTGGCAAATAAATGAAGTTCCAGTTTTGAAGTTTATACATGAGGTGTTTACTGTATGCAAGGGAACCGTGGCAAAATGTAATACCAAAAATAAACGTAGGGTGGTGAAAGTAACTAGTAACTTTTACTATTTAATTGAGCTACTTTTTACTTGCACTTGAGTTAAATTTACATCAAGTCACAGTACTTCTACTTGAGTAATACTCTTTACATCTCTGGCTTTAATCACCCTTTCTTTCCCCAGGGTCATGATACTACAGCTGCTGCTATGAACTGGGCCGTACATCTGATTGGTTCCCACCCTGAGGTGCAAAAAAAAGTTCACGAAGAGCTCCATGAAGTGATGGGTAACCTTCTAATGACATTTTTATCTCAATTCTTTTGCCCAAAGGCATCAACTTTGTTCCAACTTGATTTTCTTTACTACACGTCTTTACTTTGCCAAACACTGAGAAAACAAGTGGATTGTCGGCCATGCATTGTAAATTCATGTGGTTGCTGTTCAGTATATAGAGTATATTACAGTCATTTATATAATGTGTGTTATCTCTTTGTAAACATTTGAATGAGTCCAATGTAGACTAGGTTTTATCATACCCACACCCAGTTCACACAGTTAATGATTATAGAGTTTAATATGGAAACAATACTACAGACTCTTATTTATGACCGATACAATTCTGTAGTATCTTGTGAAACTGAAAAACACTGGAAGTGGGTCATATGTCGAGGGTACAAAAGTTGGAGATATGAAAGGCTTCCCTTTCCCCTGTTATCTACAACCTTCTGTGTCTCTTCATCCCTTCAAAGGTAAATCCGTCCGGCCATTTACTGTTGACGACCTGAAGAAGCTGAAGTACCTGGAGTGTGTGATCAAGGAGGCTCTGAGGCTGTTTCCCTCCGTGCCTTTCTTTGCCCGCGTCCTCCTTCAGGACTGCCAGATCAGTGAGTTGCACATGAGTGCAGTGACGTACCGTGAGCACTAGGGTAGGGTAGGCAGGGCTTGTAAATCGAGACCACCAATGTCAACACCAATGACAGTTTCATATGTTTCTGCTGGCAAGTGTTAATTCAATTCAATTCAACTTTATGTGTATAGCGCAATTTCCAACAAAGTCATCTCAATGCGCTTATCAAAATATAAAATTCATAATAAGAAACAAAAAACCCAACAAGATCCACATGAACAAGCATTTAGCCATCTAACAAAATCAACATTGTAAAACGCCATTAAAGAAACATTAACAATTATTTAATGTAGCTTCCATACTCTCCCAACAAGATATATCTCATGACACGGCAGCGCATCCGTTCTTTGTGTTGTAAACACAGAAACACAGAGAAAATGCAACAACAACAACTCAGCTCTGGTAACTCAGGTGTTGGTCTCCCATCTTTTAAAAGCTGTTGTTTTTCCTCAAAAGAAAGTTTCTTTATCGTCTTTAGTGCTGTCATCTTTCCTGTAGTGTTATCCCGCCCACTAGCTAGAGAACGTAGCGGCAGCGATCACGTGATATCAATTCACTAATGCACTGTGAACTTACGCATAGCATTTAGCATAGCGCAGTTACGTCTGAAGGCAGCGTACAGAGCTGCCTTTTTATAAAATTATTTTCATCTTAGGGAACTGACTGCACATGTGTAAACATAAAAACACGCTATGGAAACAGAGGTTGCTTTTGGGAGAGGGTGTGGCCTCCCCCTGCCTTACAGTGGAGTGAGACTGTGCAGCGTCTCTGCCGTACCAGGAAATAGCGATGTTTAGGGGCTATGAAAAGCACAAAATGCGGACACTTTCAAACTTATAGGTACTGTAGGCTATCGGAAATTGAAAAATAAATAATTTATAATTATATTATAATTAAAACAAATAATCAAACTATCAGTTCAACCTTGGGTAGGCACTGCCTACCTTGCCAACCCTGACTGTACGTCACTGCATGAGAGTCACCTGATTCAAACAGGTGAAATAAAACTGCTTCTAGTGTTTACCTTTGAATAGTTAGAACAGCACTATTGTTTGTTGAAACCAAAGCATAACTGAAAATGGAAAATTAGTAGAGGTATATTAAAACTACGTAGCAACAATGACTTGGTTTGTTCTCTAGATGAGTGAAACTTTGAGTTATTATTTTATTATTATCTCAATAGTCAAAGGAGCTTTACAGTACAGGCGTATTCACTCATTTTCACACAATCTCACAACAGTTTCCATTAAAGTGCCAAACCTCAATAAGTGCAAAAAAGACTTCAAGGTCATTTTTAAATATGGGGAGGGCGTAACTGAGAATCCAGCCTCCGCCCTTATGATTAAAGACCAGTAATGATAGCAGATACACTGCTTTTATTGCTCTTAAGATGACAACAATTTCAATAAAATTTAGAAGCATTTTTTCTTACCCGCTATGAGTTCCCTTTATGTTGTCTCTAAAGAACGTCATCATTTTTGCTGCAGTCATCAAACCTGACCACAAACACATTATCATAAAACTGATTGCAATTCACTTTTAAAGTATCAGAGACAGAAACCACCACGTAATAATACTTTAATACTAACCTAAGTGATTATTCAGTTTAATTACAACCATCCTCTGAATGTTATTTGTCTGGCTTTCATGATTATTAGTCATCAGAATTCCTTTGTAACAAGGCCGTTCAGGTTGTATCTGTAAGTTGCCAAAATATGTTTAATGTATATTGTTATTGTTTTTCCTCTTGGCTGCAGGTTTAATAATAGGAACAAAAGAGAACGTCAAGTAAAATTTCTATGCATTTGGAAAAATCCACTGATGAATGATCAAAATTGCTTGAGATAAACATTTACCATGAACACCCACTGACTGAAGTGTGATCAGTGGGAAACCAAACTCTATTCTGCTTTGGTTGTTAAGTCTCTGTTGGGGTACCATCCGCAATTTCTACTGAGTACATACATAAACATCACTGCTGTATTATCATTACTACTACTCCTTCTTCCCTCTTAATATTTTTGCTATTTAATATGTCTTTAGTTACCTTTTAGGTATTAGGGCTAAGTGCAAGGCAAGGTGCACTTTATATTCTTAAAAAAGGGTACTCCCAGTATCACATAACTGCCATTACTGGTATTTAAATAGTGTAAAATGTATTGAGTATTATGCGCTTAAAATAGCACTTTATATTTACTGTGCAATCGGGCAATCTGCAATATAATTACACACCTAACACTTTAACACTTCAGCACTTGTTGTTACTGTTGTTTTATTGATTATATTATTGTATGTTGTTGACATCAACCTGCCGAAGGGACGACAGATGGAAATTAGCCATTGGCTATAATCTTGCATATTTACATGTATATGTTCATTAATATGTATTGTCCCTGTTTTAAATAAAATAAACTTAAACATCTTGACTAAGATGCGAAGCCTTGGACTTCAGATAAAAAACAGATAGATACATACAGTATGCAGTATAGATTGCAATATCTTATTTAAAAAAATGACTTTTTGAGGTGATGTTTTAAATATGTCAGGCTAACTGATATTGTTTGATTTTAAAAATACCACTTTTCTCACAGTCACTAGTGATGTATTACTAAACACCAGTCTCGAGACCAACATTATTCAATTATTCTTCAACTCCACAATGAGGAGAAGCACTTGGAAAAGTTTCTGAATAATGAATATTGTAAATGACTTTAAATTTTATTTTTACCATTTGCTCACTGATTGTTCTGCCTACTTGGAAATATTTTGCAGTGCCTTATGTGTCAGTAATCAGTCCATCTTATTTCTATTCAGAATACCTTACTTTACTTATCAGTGGCTCTTAAATACATACAAGAAGGATCTTTTATTTTATTTTTTGCAAGAATTTAGTAGAACAAATATGTCAAGATTTGAGATTTTTGCATATTGTGCTTTCAAAAACGTGCAGAAATAGTAAAATTCAAGAGAGAATGCTCTATGACTGTTTAACCTTGTCATGGTTTTTAAAATGGATTTTTATCATCTTGGTCTTCACTCGTTGACTCCCAAAATTCTTGGAAAGCCTTGAATAGAGTGATGTTAAGTATAACACTAACGGTTTGTTCAGTTCAAACCTGACTTTGAACGGTATTTTCTATTATCACCTCTAGAGTGGAAAACAGGAACAAATGCTGTAGAGTGCTCTACAAGTGCAGCGTGAATATGCATATAATAATAATAATAATAATAATAATAATAATAATAATAATAATAATAATAATAATAATAATAATAATAATGATAATGCATCAATTTTATATAGCGCTTTTTTGGACACTCAAAGTCACTTTACAGAATTAAGGGATTATTCTTTCACTCCACCCTTAGTGGTGGTAAGCTACTGTTGTTGCCACAGCTGCCCTGGGGCAGACTGACGAAAGCGAGGCTGCCAAAGTGGGCCATCGGCACGCTACATTCATACTAGGCAATGTGAGTAAAGTGCCTTGCCCAAGGACACAATGACAGATACCACTGGGGTGATTGCCACCCCACTGTGGCACCTGGAATTCTCAGTGGTCTCCCATCCAACTACTAACCAGGCTTAGCTTCCGAGCTCTAACGGGATTGGGCAATGACAGGCTGGTATGGCCACAAATATGCATATATTTGTAGAGTGAAAGTGTAGATTGTGGAGCCCTGTTGTTGCCATGACACTCCTTCTGTAATTATCTGTGGTTCAACAAACATCAAACACTGAATTACCAGAGATCTGAGCTAAAGTAGAATAATGGCAGTTTTAAAAATTATTTTTGTATCATTGAATTGAAAATTTTTTCACAGGAAATGGCAAGAAAGCACAACATGTGTTTGTATATGAGGAATATTATACACTGTAATAACCTGAGTAATGTTTATACTTTCAGATGGATTCAAAGTTCCCAAAGGTGTAAATGTGCTCATAGTTCCATACGCACTACATCGTGATCCGAGGTACTTCCCTGAGCCTGAGGAGTTTCGACCTGAACGCTTCCTGTCTGAGAACTCTGTGGGTCGGCCTCCTTATGCTTACATCCCCTTTTCAGCAGGACCACGCAACTGCATTGGTAAGAGCAGTTTCCCTACAGCTGCCATAATTGTTCCACTATAGTTAAAAACCCTCCAAAATCTTTAATGTTTCGTTTTGCAGGCCAGCGTTTCGCTATGATGGAGGAAAAGGTGGTTTTGGCATCCATTCTGAGGAACTTCACTGTGGAATCCTGCCAGACACGTGAAGAACTCATTCCCGTTGGAGATCTCATTCTACGTCCAGAGAATGGCATCTGGATCAAACTAGAGAAAAACAGTGTTTAGACCAATAGCTGCTCAGAATCTCGCTTGTACTAAATGCTCCTGCTGCCTTTTCTCTCTATTTGTTATTCTGTGACATCCTCAATTAAAATACTTTCAAGAAAACCTCCATCTTTTTGGACAATGTTCATCATTATGGTCTGAATTAAAAATATGGCTTTTAATATGAAATATACTAGTAGTTGTAGACAAGTGAGATTTCCTTTTCCAAAGATGCACATAACACATACATTTCTATCTGAAGCACAAAACCATCATGGGCATCTGGAGGTTCGGGGACCATATGTGGCCCACATTCTAACTTTGTGCGGCCTTTAAGGTAAACACACAAAATGACATACACATACACATAATGACAGTGTTTATTATCATGTGCACAGTATGGAAACATGTTTCAATGCACAATGAAATTCTTTCTTTGCTGTCCACACTGGATGCCACAAAGAAAAGCAAACACATTTGAAACACAGAACAAAACAAAAACAAAAACAATAAAAGTATAATAATAATTGTAATAAATTACTAAAAAGTAATGCAGATATATGTACAAGGTAGAAAAGATAGAAAAATCAAATATAAAGTGTAATGTGCAGTGGGAGAATGAATGGGCTGAAGGTAAATCATGTTCAGTTCTATCAGCTGGAGTTAGTCTGGTGATCCTGCATTTCACACTTCTGTACCTCCAGTCTGAGGGTGGAAGTATGAGCGGTCCGTGTTGGGGTGACTGGGGTCTTGAAATGACAATAAATGTCCACAAAAATAATTGACAGGGATACCAAATGACAAAGAAAATACACAAAAATGACTCCAAATGCAGACAAAACAATAAAAAAACAAACAAAATGACACAAAACGCACCAAAACTTTATCTCCTGTGTTAATGCTCAGATTGGTCATTATCATAAATGCTGACAGGAATGTTGATAATGTGGCCATCGGATCATACGTTCACATTCTTGTGGCCCCATGTGATAACAGTTGCACATCTCTGCACTAATGAGCAACCTTTATGTCAAATAATCTTTGCCTGGAATTGAACTTTTGCTTCCTTTCCTGATAACCATTTATTGGCCCATGGGTGTGATAGTTAGTGATGATCAAACTCATCATAATAACGCCACAATACAGAGATTATGGTTTTTGAGGATCATTGGCTCGGGTCAGGTTCACCTCAGATTTTCTGAAAGTCCCTCATGGTTAGCAGTTAAAGATGGAAAGTATTAACTAGTGATTCAAATAACCATTGTGAGTAATATATTCATTCCCTTGCTATATATTTCAGGTTTTCCTCTATCCTGTTTGCATGTTATAAATGTTAAATATTCACTACTCCTATTATAGCCCAACTACTTTAAATAAAATAAATATATAACATAAAAGCAAAATCAAATGGGATTGCTTGGATTTTCTAATGCAAGAAGAATCTTGCGTTAGAAAGATTCTAATAGAAGATTAGTTGTCAGTTGTCAAGTGCTGCGTGTCATAGCAAATATCAACTGAAGCAGGGTGCAAAAAACTGTTAGTTATTCATCTAGGCCAAACATAGTGACGGCATTTCAGTTTACTTCTGATTGTAATCAATAAGCCTGGAATGAATGACATTGTGTGTATTAGTGTTTCTCTGCTCTGATTGGTTACTTTGAAAAAACTCCAGACACAAAAAACATTTTAAATACAATTTCTAGGGATGAAAGGTTAAACCACACCCACTGCCCATATTTGAAATAGTTTTTTTTTAAATATGTTTTTAAATATAAACAATTATGTATTACAGTACAGTGATTTATAAGAAAAAAAATCTAAAGCTTCCTGTAAAGCATCTTTGAATTTTCTTTGAAAAGCGCTATATAAAACTGATTTGTTATTATTATTGTTGTTGTTGTTGTTGTTGTTGTTGTTGTTGTTGTTATTATTATTAATAATAATAATAATATTATTATTATTATTAAAGCTGAGGCAGAGAAAATGTAGTGTTTTGATCGTATAGGAGGGGTAAGTTGTGTCCCATTTTGTTTATTTTATCCATCCATCCACCTACTGTATTTTCTGAATGGATGGATTGATCTAACTCTGGCTCACACTGGGCGTTATTGTTTCATTTATATATTGCACTAAATGTCTTTGAAGACATTTAGATGTTTTATAATTTTATGCCTGAAACACAATAAAGAAAAGTGTTCTTTAATTTCAAAACTACTTTAAGTGTTTACTTTGCACAGTTATGTTATTGGCATATTTAATGTCGTGCACTGGAACATGAATGTTGGTCTGGCCTGCGACCCTCCAGTGCAATACATTTTTGGCCCTTCAATGAAAGACATTTGGGCACCTCTGGGTTTAACAACACTTTGTTTGTGTTGAGATCAAAGTTCACAGCGTTTGGTCATAAATGTATTAGTGTTGGTTTGTGAGACTATCTGTGTGATCATGGGCTTGTGTAAGTATGTAAGGGAAAAGTAACAGTGCAGTAAAACCCATGTGAACACTAAGATAAGCTTGTTTACGTTGTACCTGTTGGGTCACTTTGAGCCTCTGACCTCAGATAGTTTTGGACCATCTCCTGCTTTTCTGGGTCAGGGTTTTCAGACACTTCCCTTAGAATATCTGGGGGAACACTAAAGCAGTTTAAAGTGTAATAATAATATTAGTAAACAAATAAATAAATAAATAAATAAATAAATAAATAAATAAATAAATAAATAAATAAATAAATAAATAAATAAAGACAATGAATGAATGAATGGTAAATAATAAATAAATAAATAAATAAATAAATAAATAAATAAATAAATAAATAAATAAATAAATAAATAAAATGAATGAATGGTAAATAAAAAAAAATATATAAATAAATAAATGAATGAATAAATAAATAAATAAATAAATAAATAAATAAATAAATAAATAAAACAGATAAGGTTCGCTATTCCTTTTTGACCATTTCATTTATGACCAAAGTTACTGGAAGTCTCACATAAAACACGTCCAAACCAAACTGTCTAGAAGCATTTCAGTTCTCGCCAAAGTAAGACACATTCTGGATTACAATTCACTCCACATTCTCTATTGTTCACTATTTTACCATACTTAAATTATTGTTCAGAGGTTTGGGGAAACACAACCACTAACCCTACCACAGAAAAGAGCCATGAGAATAATTCATAATATTGGTTTTGGAGAACAAACAAATTCCTTTATTCCTATAAGTCAAGAAACTTCAAAATTCTCTGACCTTGTAAAATTTAAAACAGCACATATTGTATACAAAGCAAGACATGATCTATTGCCAGAAAATATTCTTTGAAAGAGAGACTTAAAGATTTTATGTGTTCGAACAACATTGACAAGTTTTTCTTTGTCATTTTGTGGAGTAAACTTATGAAATGGAATGAGTGTGGAACTAAAACAATGTTCAAACATCATTCAGTTTAAAAACGTGTATTAAACGTTCGTAAGGTAGAGAAATGAAGAGAGGCTTTACTAATCACCAGTTGTTTTTTGTTGTTGTTGTTTTCTGTTTGAGTAATTCTGATTAGCTATGGACTATTTGTGATAATGTCAATTGTTTCTATGATGACATATGGGTAATTAATTGTATTATTATTAGATGTGTTTAAAAAAAACTAAATTGGTAGTGAATAAAGGGGTAGGTTTAAAGAAGTTTACACTTCTCCCTATACTCCTTTTAACACATGTAAGTTGAGAGGTTTAAGTGTTTGTGGATCAAAACAATGGTCTATTTCTGCTGTTTTAATTCATCATTTTTTATTTTTTTATTTTTTAACTATTGTGTTATCATTTTACATGTTCGAAATGAATGAATCAATAGTGATTTTACTCGATACCCAGTGTCATCATTTCAGATTTATGTAGATCATACACATTGATGAGACAGTAATTTAGGTATTACCTAAAGCACTACCCCCTCACTGTCGATAGTCAGTCACCAGTTTATTTCGATACTCTTTGGACCGTAACACCGCAAAACAAAACATAAACGTGAGCTGCTTTATATGAGCTAAAACATCCACAGACTGCATGAAAACAGGAGCAGGACCAGAAAACTGCTGAAATAAATCCTAAACAGTCCTATTGTGTTAGGAGACCTGGTCCAGGTCTTGGGAAACGAGGTGCAGAGGACTTCAGTTCTCGCTAATGACCCCGTAAATGTCACACTAACAGAACAAGTTAAAAAAAAAATAAAAATAAAAATAAATAAATAAATACAGAAAAATGTTGCTTGTCTGTTTTTTGGTTTTTCTGTTTTGGTTTTAAATCTGAAAAACAAGATAACCACTTTGTTTATTTGTTATTTTGATTTGGTTTTAAAACGAAATAACCAAAGAACGAAGGGTACACGGATTGTCTGCATGCTTTAACTTACAGATTTTTATTTTTATTTCTTTTTATTTTTATTTTTTTATCAGAAGCGTGATTCCCATTGAGGTCAGAAGTCTCCATGGTAAGAAAATGTAATCATAGTATATGACACAGTTACAAATGACCCCATTCATTATATCATAGAATGATTTAGCTGGTGTACCTGCAAGGGTCATTGACTCCAAAATGAGTTGAGTGATGATGAATAGCACACTCTTTTTCATTGCTATTATTTGAATTATTGAACACATCTGTAATCAGTGGCTGGATAGAGCTAAGGGACATGAGCTCCAAATGAAGTGGGAAGAGTTCATTTATCTGAGAATCTCTAATAAATGGTTCAGATAAAGCACCTTTAGTGGGTGTCAAGTGTCTGTGCATTGCATGAGATTACCTCCCATCACAATGTGCATGTGTTTTATTATAGTAATAAAGCATTCAATCATAAGAATTCTATACACCATGACTCGTAAATTTCACTATCTAAATGTTATAGAAAAAATTTAAATGTATGAGGAGGATATTTTACAGTCCCTACATTGATTATATTTCTATACTAGGTGCACAGGCCTGACCCCATTAAGATGCTAAAGCTTCCTCCTCTCCTACATGGCTGACTGGTTTTGCTCTGCACCCACCCCCCCATTCTCAGCATACACGAGTTAAGGTGCTTTCTGTAACCACCAGTGCTCTGCATACAAAGTAAAGCCACACATGCACAAACTGTAAGTTACCATTCTATATACTTTCTAAACAAATCTGGAATAAAAATTTACCAAGAAATGAAGTTATAAAATGTGAGCCCTTTTCAGACTTTTGACCTCAAATTGATGAGATATCAGGAGCAGAAAAGTAATGACACCCCAATGAAAACCTGAACCATCATCTAAAAGTGGAACTTTATGGATATGAATCTATGATTATGACAACAAAAGACAGTAATGTGTGTCCAGGAAGATTCTTTAAAAAAATACATTGGCTCAAAAAACTAACAAAAACGCCGTAATGGTGTAACCGTGATGTGCAGAGATCCTGTCTGCATAACAAGGTATGGCAAAAATATCAGCAGCGAATCTCACCAGGATCAGGTAGACCTGGACAATATATTCAAGATATATATGGATTTTTATTTTGGCAATATAGAAAATGACAATATCGTCTATAGAAACATATATCTTTTTTTATTTTATAGTTTATTTTATATTAAAATACTCGTTTAAGAGTTGCTGCTTTCTCTACTTTTCAGAAGTGCATGAAAAGCACAGTTAGATGGATTACTGAGTGGGTCCTAACCCAGACCTTCCTCTAAACAAGCCATACTACAGAACTGAAATATATTATTTTAGGGTTCTCATTATTAGAGGTTTCTTCTCCATATTGCCAGATCTTACCACTATAAAACATGTTGCATGTTTGCTGCAGGTCATTATGACTCAACACCCACACACCCACATTTTGTCGATGCCACATAAGGCTCGGAAATCACATTTGCAATTGTTGGTCAGTGGTGTGACTGATAGCTGGCGAAAAAACATCTTGCGCCAATAAAAGAAGAAGTCTGTTATATATATATATATATATATATATATATATATATATATATATATATATATATACAAAAATGCATTTGAAATGCTGAGTAATTATATTGGAATGAAAAGGGCCTTATGTGAATAATAAACTGGTTGATAATCACAATTTTTGCACTAAAAACAATTATTCATGCTGATTCAGGGCCCTAGCGACCACCCCCTTTAAAACAGTGCTAATGGTACGACCCGCATCTGCTTCTGTAGCACTGTAGCAGAACTGAACTAGCTAGGGCTAGGCCTGACTAGAGGGCTTTTATACTGGGTGTATAACTATGATGCTTTATGAATATAATTTTTGCCGTCATTCTTGACATTCTTAATGTCACTTATTCAGAATACAGTTGTGAACAGAGCGGTTGTGGGCATTCGCGTGAGTCGTGCTAATATTCTTGATGCATGGTAACAGGCAAGGGCCGTCTGGCGTACGGGGACAAAGAAAGGGGGAATAAACATACCTGTCAAGTATCCCGTTTGGCTGGGAAACTTCCGTATTTTACCACTCTTTCTCCCGTATTGTAATTTCCCGTAACTATCCCGTATTTTAATGTAATAATAATTAAAAGATAAATAAATAAAAAACATTCATCTGCCTTACAAAAATGAATGCTGTCACTGGCCTCGCTAGGACTGCCACCTGAAATGGCCTGAGTGGCAGTTCTCGCGAGATTAGTGCCAACAGTAGGAACAAACCAGGAAACAACTCAGAAGAGAGATGGATGGATGTAAGAAGACGTTCCAGCTAAAAATAACAAAGAAGTGGTGTAAACCAATCAGATGTAACTTTTCTTCATATCGGTGCTTAGCCTTTGGCTTTAATCTGCTGAAATATTCATAAAACATTGAGTTAAACCTTTGTGTTGTCCGCGATTAATAGCGTAAATTGCGGCTGTCAAGCAAAAGCATACCCCTCTTAAAATGGCGGCAGGCGTTGCTTGGTCAAGTGTCCCGGATGCTGATGTCACCGCAAAAAGATGTGTATATATTATATATAATGTTATATTGAGATATGGGTTTTGGTTTGTATTGCCCAGCCCTCGGATCAGGAAGCAGTTGGGCAAGCAGAGAAAAAAGAAAAAGGCAGAACTTTCAGATGGTCAAATCAGAAACTGGCTTGAATCCACCTTGGCCTGAGATCAACGATCCCAGCTGGTTGTGGGGGCATAAAGACGAGTGGGAGATATAATCTTGGCACACTTTGAACCACTTAGTATCAAGCATGGTTTAAATGGCCCAGCCTACATAAGTGTTGTTGCAAACCAAATCCATCCCTTTCTGATCACAGTGGCCAGTTTTCTGATGGCTACTGTCTCCGTTACAGAGCACGTCATCAATCATCTCTAACTGGTTTTTTGAGCATGACGATGAGTTCTCTGTAGCCCGATGACCTCCACAGTAGATAGCAATCTAAAAGAGCTTCTCTGGGACGTGTTCGGATGGAACATTCACGTTATGGATGTGCAGCCGACAATCCTGTTGTGCGTGTGTGTACCTGCGATTGTTTCTATTTCATCCCACAAAATGGTTCATAATTCACTTTCCTTTCCTGTCCAAAGATTTCTTACTGTAAAGCTCTACCTTGGATTTGCAAAGGAAAACATACTTTTTCTTTGGTGAGTAATTATTTTCTTCTGCCTGTTAACTGCCTCCCACTTCCTGAATACATACATGTAGGATCTTTGGGGATCATAATTACTTTTTGCTTTTTGATTCTTCTGACTGAATCTTTGCTGAACGATGAAGCTTTTACGTGAATAACTGGAACGTTCCTGACATTTGGATGATAAAGAATTGCGTGGATAGATCTGATAAGGGTGCACATGCAAGACATGTTTAAAAATATGCTGAAATGTGAAAAAAAAAAAAAAAAAAAAAAAAAAAGAATACATGAGATTTCCTATTTTCTTTTTGGAATCTATTTAATCAATCAAATATTATTCAAATGAACAAGGATTTTTGCTACTATGGCATAGTTGGTGTGAGTGAGAAATGGCCATGTTGTGCTGTAATGAACTGCAAAGAAAAGCCGACAGCGTCAGATGCTGCTTTAAATCCCTGGATGATTATGGATGAGGAGTCCAAGGTCTTTTGAGCTTATTGTAATTGTAAATCAGGACAAGTAGAAAGTTGTCCTGAAGTTGCTTAAGAGCATCTGTTTCTCTTTTTGTTGTTTTTTTTACTTGAAAGTTAGAGGAAGGTTGAAAGAATTAAAGGCGTTAAACGTTATATGTCATAATTTTCAAGAAAAACAAATTCAAGACATGAAGTTTGTATTCCGTCTGATAAAATCTGCAGAGACTACTTCCTACATTCTCACACAGTACTTAGTAATTCAATATTTTTCTTTCATAATGTGTGCATATGTCGTCATAGGTTACCACTGTAGTGCACATTCATGAGCAGTTCAAATAAATATCAGACCGACTGACCTGTAATGTTGTTTTTGGGAACTATGACTACGTAGTGTGTGTTTATGTTTAGATAAGGAAATAAGGGAATTAAAAATCGAGATAATCGTTACTTTTGAATTGCAGTACTTAATAAATCTGTATCATAATACAATCGAACCGTATACAAGAGAAGGCAGCTCTATTATTCCTGCATTCTATACATTACCCATTAATAATGCCAATTTGCATCTCCATTTGCAATGAATAACACATAGAAAACAACCAGAGCAGATGTGGGTATTTTAATGCAACTTCACATTGGTCCAGCAGAAAGCAGCTGTTATTCAAAATGTACTGTTTTTGTCCTGTTAATCTGCCACAACTTCTGGAAATCTAAATATGCTGCCTTTAAATACTCCTTTACAACTATTCAGAGCCATAGAAAAAGAGAGATGCGTCAACTTCGTTCACTCCAATGGTTCAGTTTTTTCACAGCAATGGCAGTTTATGCACATTAGCATTCATTCCGTGGAAGTAAGCAGTTCACTGATGAAGCCTATTGAAGCAACACAAGAGAGGGCATTTGTGACGCATTTTTGAATGGTAAGACGTTTAAATAATCATATTGGATATTAATATTATTATTATTATTATTATTATTATCAACATATATAAACTCATTAATGTGAGCATTAAAACATGTTAGTGGATTATCTCCCACTAAATGTGTAGATTAAGGGATAAATAGCAGATAAAGAGTATATGGATATACTCACGTTACTAGATAAAGTAACACATCGATGTGGAATTAGACATAATAAGTTTGAAATAATGAAATAGAATAAAATAAATAAAATGGTTTTAAACTTTTTTTTTTCCTGTAGTAAATTGAATTAAATATACCTTTAGGACATATGATTGTACAGTGATGAGTGAAAAATTGAGGAATAGATTTCTGGAATACGAGCTAGGATGATAAATTTAACGTTAAACAACAACAATGAAGAAAGCTTAAGCAAAAAGGTAACTTAGGTATTGAATTTTTTTAGCTTTGAGTTTCTCCTAGCTGTAAATATCATGTATAAACTCATGATCATGGCAAAGGGAAAGGGAAGTTCGAAGCCCTAAGTGAGATTAAAAACACACAGAAGTATAAAATAGGCCAACAATGCTGAAAATATTGTCAATAATGCAGTTATTGATGGCAAATTACCGAAAATTCCAGTGATGTCAATTGATTTGAATAGGCCCCCAGTGACTCCCGGGGTACGAATTCAGTCTTACATGAATCACGTGACGGTGAAGGATTTTGGACTTTCGTTGTCGCAACTCTCTCTATACAGCTCTGCAACGATTCAAACACTCCTTTACAATGAAAGCAGTTGTGTGTTGTATTGTTAATAGCAAAGCTCCACTTGGAAACATCTCTCTTACATTTGTGCAACTACGTTAATTCTCCAAATAAACATGATTACCATAAGGAAAACTTCATATTTATTAGTTATTTAAGTGGTTTCTGTTTGACCTACAACAATCATTTATAATGTATCCTTTATTCGCTTAAAACATAAATGTTTCACTCAAACCTGTGCAGTGACCTGTCAATCATTTGAGGCTCCACCTCTGGTGTCCAATCAGCTCCCAGACGTGGCTACAGTCACACACGAACACATTCTAGCTCTGTTTATGGTTGACATCTTCTTTGTTTATGTATTCAGGCGTTAAAACTGTCTTTTACCTTTCATCTGCACGAGTTAGCCATAGTGGTCTCAGGCTTGATGATATTTTACATTAGATAAATTAACTTAAATGAGTGACTGTAATAAAGAGGTCCTTATATATGGTTGCCCTAAAAGCTCACAACACAACACAAAAGCCACAACAGAAGAAGAGTGAAGTTATTGGAGGTTAAAAAATTTACGAAGTAAAGTAACTAAGGTAAAAAAAATAAAAAGTTTAACCAGAAGTTTGAATCGAACGAACTCTTGCAGCAAATTGCAAGTATAAAATGTGGAGGGGGGATATATGGGGGATATAGGTTTGAGCTCCATCTGTATGTGCGTCCATCCGTCCGTCCGTCCGTCAGAGTTAAAGGGGACAGCTTTTCTCAGAAACCGTTTAAGATAGGATAACCGAATTTGGTGTGTGGCTTCAGGGTATCAATACCTTGATAAAGTTCGAAAATGAGAAATGTACAATTATTTTTTCCAGAGTTATTGTTCATGTTCTGTTTTTCTTTACTTTGTTCGAGGTATCTTTAAAGGGGACAGCTTTTCTTACAAACCGTTTAAGATAGTTAGTAACTTTTCTGAGTGATATTATTTTCTTATGTATACATCTAAGTTAGATTTAGGACAATGTTGTGAGTTATGAGTAACAATCTGGCGGGGGATGTTGATGACTATGTCTTCTTGTTTATATAACGCTTTTCACAGACAGAGGTCACAAAGTGCTTTACAGTGAACACAATGAAATTCAAAACAATAAAAAAACACAATCACAAAAGCAGCTCTATTGGCTCTGGAAAGCCTATTTAAAAAAGGAAGTCTTTAGCTGCTTTTTAAAAGTCTCCACAGAATCAAGGACAGAGGAAGTTCATTCCAGAGACGGGGCACAACGGCTTTAGTGACAGGTTCGAGGAGTCATTAGCAGGTTTTGGCCCGAAGACCTTAGACTTCGAACTGAAGTGTAGGGCTGGATCAGATCAGTGATATAATCTGGAGCCTGTCCATGAAGCTCCCTGAAAGTCAGGACCTAAATTTAAAAGTTCACTCTGAAGGCAACAGGGAGCCAATGGAGAGACTTCAGAACAGGAGTAAGATGGTATCTCCTGTTGGTGCGGGTCAGGAGCCTTTCTGCAGAGTTTTGAACATACTGTAGGCAGGTCAGCTCCTTCTTATTAAAGCAGGTGAACAGGCTGTCACAGTAGTCCAACCGCGACGACACAAAAGCATGAATAATAGTCTCAGCTTGGCGATATTACGCAGTTGAAATAAACACTTCTTTAATAACTGTCTTGAATGCTGCACGAGAGACAAGTCTTTATAGAGGTTTCAGAAGCTGGTTTTGACTGACACGCTCAGGTTTCCCAGGTTTGGCTTAATACCAGGGAGCGACAATGTATATGTATATGACATACTTCATTATCAAAGGATTTGCTATCAGTTTTCATTCAATTCTTACTTAAAGTTTAACTATTCTTCAGGGATTTTCTCCACTGCTTCACTCCGTGGATTTTTTTTACTTTCCTTGTGGCTTTTGTTGTGAGTTTTTAGGGTGGCCTTTGTGTTGTGTTTTGGCTACTGGGTATCAGGTAACAGTTGAAGTACTGTTACCTGATTGAAATTATACTCAAGTTTAAGTACAAGTAAGTCATACATAAAAATACTCAAGTACAAGTAAAAAGTAGCTCAATTAAATAGTACTCAAAGTAACTAGTTACAGATACTTTCACCCCTCATGTTTATTTTTGGTATTTGTGTACAGTAAACATCTCATGTGTAAACTTAAAAATGAAGACAAAATATTTTTATACAAAGGCAAAATAAAAGGTTCCTTTTTGAAAATAAAATAACACCAATGAATTCAATTCAAAATAAAAAAAGCTCAAGCTCTAAGTATAGATACATTTATGAATTCTAAAACTGAGGAAATAACTAACACTCAATGCTGTTTTGGCGCGGTGCATTACGCTTCATCTGGTTGGTCGGCTATGATGTGATGCATTTGATTGTTGTCTGGTCATTTCTGTTTTTGTAGTTTCACAATGTGTGTTGAAACAGAAAAAAAATAATTTACTCAGTAACGGTTGGGTGTAGAAATGTAACAAATTGCTTTTTTAAAACATACTTAAGTACAAGTAAAATGACTGATTTAGAAATAAAGTACAAGTACCTGTAAAAACAACTCAATTACAGTAAAGTGAGTTCTTGTAATCCATTACTTTCACCTCTGACTTTACTTATATTCCCCAAAACAAGTAACTTTAGGTGAAAAAATAATCATCATTAGGTGGTAACGAGGAACTATATTGAAAAAAAAAAAATATATATATATATATATATATATATATATATATACTGCTAGTATGTTATACAAGGTGACATTCTTTTGAATTTATTAATGCTTCACTTTTGGCAGGAAAACACACAACAAAGACGGTCAAAACAAGAAAATGACATCAGCACAGCCTGGTGGCTCTGAGATGAAGTAGATGACACATCCTTCATGAGTCCCTAAAAACATAACATTTAAAAGTCTAAATAAAACTCAAGTGGTAAAAGTTGAAGTGAGAACATGTAGAAATCATAACATGTAAAATAACTGCAGTACATACCTATGCCCAGAGAGGGGCAGCAGTGGCTGTTTTTTTAGGTGTCAAGAGTGTGTGTGTGTGTGTGTGTGTGTGTGTGTGTGTGTGTGTGTGTGTGTGTCTCCAGTGTAAAAAGCCAAATGTGTGTCTGTTTTCTTTCCAGTCTCAGTGCTGCTAAAAATGTGATTGACAGCTGCAGTACAGCGTACAGGCAATTATTATTATTATTTTTTTGTTTCTTTGCGCTTCAGTATTGCATTTAAATAAATTATATTATAAAATGTTATTTAAAAAATCTTCATGTACAAATACCAGTTAAAAATGAACCCACATGGCTCTCAGTTAGCAATGGGAAGCCTTTTAACTGTCATTTCCAATCAGCACATGCTTTTAGTCCTCATGAAAACTCAGATCTTGACTGGATTTCTCAAGATTTCTCATAAAGCCTTTCAACTTATTACCACAGGCAGAAAAATATTTCCATTTCCAAATAAGGGTTCATTTTCACATAGTTTACAGCTTACTTTTTTGCAGTCACTTAAGAGTAATAACAGAAAATGTATCCATAGCTCAAAGCACACGTGTGTGCCAGCTGATCAGACTGCAGGTGAAGTTCTGATGAATTTGGGCCACCCAGGCTCTGGTTCATCTTACACCATCCTTTTATGGACAGAATGTAAGTGTTACAATGAAACAAAACAAAAAATGAATGACCTGGGATCCCAATGCAGATAAGCATGCATGTTCTAAAACTGATAGAGCAAAAATGATTAACAATCCTTCTTTTACAGACGTATTGATAAAAAAAGGAGGTGTTGCAGGACATCATCCATGTTTGTCCCCATGAGACAGAGAATTACAGGCTTTAGCTCCGATCGTCAATCGTAGAAGTATACATGCTTAATAAAAAAGCACACACTATTGGTGAGCTTAGCTAGTTTAAGTGTTGCTGCAAAACTTAAACATATGTATATGATGTATATTGTAAACCCTGTGGACACTCTACTGGAGCCAATTTAAAATAAAAAAAGCAGAGGGCACAGTGCACAATTTAACCCAGAAAGCAGATGATTACACTGACACTCGTTTCCTCATTTGGCAAACCTGTTTTTACACTGTGAAAGAAAAGTGAGCACTCACAGAAAAGCAGAAATGTCACGCATGAAGCTTCAGTCACACACAGCTCCTTCTTTCCGTATGTATAAATTGCGAACCACTGCACCACCATGCGCCCGACATTTACCCAAACGGATTTTTGTTTTCCAAGCAATTTTGAACTGAAAATAATCTGACTGTCGATCATACTTGTTTTTTTCTTCATTTTTTTCATTTGAAACTATATAATTCTTAATATAATGTACATAATATACAAATATGTGCCATAAAACTCAGTGACTGTACAAAATATATATGAATTCATTTGTTTCTGTTTTGAAAATAGTTAATTTTTGGCACTGAACAACAATAAATGAACAAAGTTTTGTACAACATTATCAATTATGTTACTGCGAAGCGCTGAGTGGTAAAGTTTTGTTTTACCCATTGTTTATTTGTCAGCCAGTCAGTCAGTTAGCAAGATAACTTGAAAAGTTATGAATGGATTTAGATGAAATTTTCAGGAAAATTTATATATCTCAATGTTGACAGGTAGTCATGATAACACAGCTCAATGTTGACAGGTAGTCATGGTAATTCTGAGTTTACCATATTACTGTGACCGGGGCATGTTAGCTGAGCTTGAGCTGCTTGGTGGAGGTCTGCGCTCTCCGAATGCTTTTCAAGTTGTATATGTTACACACATTGTGGTTGGCGACTTAGCGCAAATCTCGAGATAGCCTATGTAGTACTGTATTACCTTTTTTTTTATTGCCCCCCCCAGCAAGATTCTCAAACGCCACCTATGCTGTTGGTGACTTTTCAACAGTGTTTGTATTTGGCGATCCGTGCACTCGCCGATCAACCAATAGGCAAAAAGTTCAGCCAGTATGGAGAGCCCCCCTCATCTGCAAAACATTTCATCATGCGGGAAGGCACAAAAAAACAAATAAATGAATTAATGAATAAATAAATAAATAGATAAAGAAAATATATCTAGGGCATATGATTTATTTATGGCATACATCTGTAAGTAATTTTTCATTTAGTAATTTACTTATTTTTTTTTAATTATGGGAAAGTTGGTCTTCACATAGGTGAAGGCCATGTCTACTCTGCAGGATTCAAACACGACTCCACTAAAAGCGCAATGACTGGTATTATTAATTAACTTACATTAATCTAACTGTAATACTATAGTAGGAATGTCACGGTATTGACGATATCACGATACTGTGGTATTACAAGTGCCTCGATATCGTTGTGGTAATGTCACGGTAAAAAATAATGAGCCGCTGCGATAAGTTGGCTGTGGTGGACCATTTCAGAGTAAACTACAAGTACCATAATGCTTTGGGGCGTTACAGTTGGTGGAGCCAATCGTGTGTAAGCTTGGAGGGGAAAGGAAACATGGAGGATGGGGGCAGCCAGCAGAACAAGGTAGAAACGGAGGAGTTTGAAGAAGTTGTGCACGATGCAGCGGCTACAAGTCAGAGGTGTGGAAACATTTCGGTTTTACCACATCAAGAAACCATAAAGGGAAAAAAAGGTGGACAATATGCAAACACTGCAAATGTACCATGTGCTACTCTTCTCGAAATACGAGCAACATGAGAAGAAACTTAACAACCCGAAAAGTTTAAGGATTGTGTCAAACAAACAATCCAGTCTCTAAAGGAAGCATTTACAACTCAAGGGCTCAAGAAATAACAAGAAACGTTGCACAGTTACAGCAGTTTTGCGTTGTTGACAGCAAAGGTTTTGAAAGGCTAGTGGATACTTTTATTGCTCAGAGATGACTCCCAACCTTTAGGGCCTGTACTACTAAACAGGATTTCCTCTTATCACGCTAACTTCTGGGATTTAATCAGTGTGTGGTGTACTACAAAGCTAGATAAAGTCTTACGGGGCTAAATCACCATGGTAACTTAGGCTGAACACCTAATCTGGTAGGGACCAGGTTAGGAAGTGGTTAAGATCTGAGCAAGTACTGAAGTCCCGCCTCCTGACCAATCAGTTGTCTTAGAAAATGACCTGCCTAATAATAGGCATTAATCATAATCATTCTGTGAACGAGTCATTGTGTGAATCTGATGCGACGCTGACAGGAGAGTGAATATTTAGACATCAATGCAATCCTTTCATTTACCAGATGAAATAGATTTTATCTGATAGACTGACCTTCATTTGTCAAGTCTGTGTGCTTCAGGCGCTCTCTGACCCATGAATTCATTCATTTATTCATCAATTCATTCATGTACTCTGTGGCGACCCAGAGAGCCTCAGTCCTGTAAGATATACAACTCAAATATTGTCCACTAGGGTGTCCTGATCCGATATCGATATCGGTCTGATATCAGCCTGAAAACGGATATCGGATATTGGATTAAAATTTCCGATTTCTTTTTTTTTTTGCAATTCATTTTTTATTTATTTTATTAAATTATAGAATACTGTAGATGTTATGTTGAAGGTTAAAATGTATGTAACCAATTGGTCGATAATAAATGGGTCAGTTTTTCTCATACCTATTGTTGCTGACTATTGTTCTCTGTTTGAGTAACATCACTTGATAGGGATGTAACGATTCACTCAACTCCCGATACGATTCGATTCACGATACTGGGTTCACCATACGATTCTCTCACAATTTATTTTTCAAAATGGGACTGTAGACAAATGATGATTGAAAAATATTCCTTTATTACTGTACTATTTCCTTTTATTTTTCATTGACAAAAGAATCCCTTGATAAACTATTCAAAACAATGCAATTTAACTAAAAATAAATCTTGAATGAAATAAATAAAGGAATAATACAAATGAAGAAGAAGCATAATAATTTAAATTCCAGTTCCATAGTTAACAATGCAAAACTACATAATTGTTCTTTTTCTTTTTAAAAGTGCAACTGAAAATGTATTTTGTGCCTTAACAATTGGACTTTAAAAAAAACAAAAAACAGTCTGCATCGTATTTACGTCAATTATTTGTTTGGACCAGCAGAGGGCGCTGGTAACCCAGTGGTCAGTTGGCATGCAGTTATTCTAACAGTGAAGAAGAGATGGTATGCTAGCAGACAGAGCTAATAGAAAAACGTGACTTTTACAGATATTCACGTAATATTACAGATATTCTTTAGGTGCTAAAGGGGTAAGGAATAATTCATGAACATGTTTAAGAGTAGAAGGCGGCCAGAAAGAAAGTAGTAGCATATTCCGCCCGCCGCCTCAGCATTTAAACAAGAGGATAAATATATAGCGCCCTCTGCTGTTTAAAAAAGTACTGCAATTCAATTTTCAGAAAATCGATATCAACCGTGATACCTATGAATCGATTTTTAACTGCCTTACGATTAATCGTTACATCCCTATCACTTGATCAAGCCTTTTCTAACATTCCACACTACAAAATATGTAATTATTATTTTTACATATAAACCCCCCCCCCCAAAAAAAAATAAATAAAAGTATGTATGATTCATGCTGATATCGTATCGGATCAATATCAGTATTGGCCGATACGCAAGGCTGCAATATCGGTATCATATCGGAAATGAAAAAGTTGTATCATAACATAACCTAACCGCTAGAGCGGACATGGGGTCACATTTACAGACCTTAGAGTTGCTGTTAGCTTACCAATAAACAGGAGGATATTTGTCACTTTTACAATAAGTGTTGACCAGGCCACTGGGAGTGAGGCCCAAGGCCAAGGCAGGCTGACTTGATAATAATGTATCATGTTTTTCTGCAGTCAGTGCCTTCTCCTCTCCCTTCTCTCTCCGCTCTGTTTAAGGTGTGGTGAAGCTGATGATGGCAGTTCCTGATCTGTGGTTCACGGCTCAACTAGTCTGGGACAATCCGTGTATCATTCGTTCATTCGTTTTTCATTATGTAACAAAAACATAAAAAACGAAAAAAAAAAAAAACACTCATTATTTGATATTTGTTTTCAAAATCAAAACGAAAAAATGGAAAACGCCTTGTTTTTCAAATTCAAGCTCTTTTGCTTCAGTACAGAAAACGAAAAAGGAAAACGAACACCTTTATTCGTTTTCTCCATTACCGATTTGCCAAAGTACGTGACCCAGAAGTGAAGCGTTACACATTCCGTGATGTCTTTAGCTCTACAACACTTAGGAGTCTCTAAATCCTCCGAAATGTCAGTGAGGAAGTTCTGTGCCAAACACCAGCTAAAGCGAAAAGGACACGTCTCGGATGAACAGTTGGAAGCAGCGATCTTGTCATGCCGAACTGCTGTTAGCATAGCCGTTAGCTTCGGATGAGAGTAGACTTCCAGGTCACGTATTTTGGCAAATCGGTAATCGAGAAAACGAATAAAGGTGTTAATTTTTCGTTTTCTGTACCGAAGCAAAAGAGCTCGAATTTGAAAAACCAGGCGTTTTTCGTTTTTTCATTTTGGTTTTGGAAACAAATATCAAATAATGAGTGTTTTTTTTTTTTTTTTTTCATGTTTTTGTTACATAATGAAAAACAAATGAACAAATGATACACGGATTCTGGGACACTGATGTTCTATCTCTCTATCCTGTTTTGTTGGTCCTTCTGTCCACTAACCCCAACCAGTCGACGCAGATGGCTGCCACCTCTGAACCTGGTTCTAACGGAGATTTCTTCCTGTTAAAAGGGAGTTGTCGCTAAATGCTTGTTCATGTGGATCTTGTTGGGTTTTTTTTTTGTTATTATGAATTTTATATTTTGACAAGCGCATTGAGATGACTTTGTGGTAATTTTCGCTATACAAATAAAGTTGAATTGAATTGAATCCCTATTGTCCATCTTATGATGTAAGCTGAACTGTATGAATGCAGCATTAGAGCCACAGACAAGGTAAAAGTAAAAGTGAAATTGATCAGAGTGTCCATTTTCTCCCATGAATGAATGCTGTATAATCTCACTAATCTAAGCATTAACACTCATCAATTCCTGCATTCAGTTTCTGGCTGCGTTTACAGCAGCAACAGTGCTGTTTTTGGTCTGAATTATAGATTTTAATTCTTCACATTTTTAAAGTATTATGTCATAAATCTAAAGTATAACAATAAATACTGTCAAAATATTGAACAGGCAATGTCTTAATGGTCATCATTCATGTTATTGTTATCATTGCTGCAAACTGTGTGCCTTCCTATAAAACCTTGAACTTCCCTAAATATCACAATAATTATCGTACGGTGATTATCCTGAACCGTGAGATTTAACCGTTACATCCCTACTCCGTAGTGCTGAATCCTGCCCCCTATCACTGCAGCATGGTACTGCTTTACTCACACGGTGCATTTTGACTGCAATTTTATGAACGATGCAGAAATAAATAATTTGATATATTGGACCGTGGCATGTCTAGTATATGAATAATCAGAATTCAAAATGACTTGAATGACCCCAGGGGGAAATTACTTACATTAATCAAACATGTGATGTCAGTCAGTGTGTGTGACAGAGTGACGTCACAGATGAACCACAGCTCGTTCCTGCCTCCTCTCAATCTTCTCTCATGGATTTGAACAGGCAGGGTTTAAATTCAATGATTTGACTATAAAAATGTAGAAATATTTAGAAAGTTCATTACATAACTATATGTACCTTGCTAACTACTGTGTACTGTACATAGCTATTTTATATTGCAATGTCTGTGGATGTCTTTGACGGAGGAAATCAGCACCTGCTTTGTACTGTGCTTATTACTGTACAACATTTTATTATAGCACAATTTTATACATTGGGGAATCTAGACAAGGTTTTCTTTTTTTTTGAACAACCTTTTATTTCTTTTAATTTAGTTATTATTACTTATTTACTTTTTTATTGTTAAAGGGATTGATTTATATGTGCATTTTATGTGGCACCAATTGTAAAGTTGTGCCTGTTAAAATAAACAGCAACTTTTTGGTAACATTTAGCAACAAACCACGTCTAAAAAAAAATGTGTGAATTTTTTTTTTATGTTACTTTTGACCAGATTTACAGCAATATTTGTGAAATTTGTGATGTTTCTTTTCTCGTAAAAATATAACGTCAATGTTAAATCTTGAAACCCTAAATGATAAATATAAATGTTAACTCTAAATCTAAATGTCACGGGTGAAATTAAATATTTAGCTAATATGCAAATTCACCAGAAGTACAAACATAAAAGCTCATTCTGGTAAATTACCAAATTGGCTAAATATTTAGTTTCACTCGTGACATTTAGATTTAACATTTAAACTAAGATTAAGATTTAACATTCAGATTTAACATTCAGATTTAACATTCAGATTTAACATTCAGATTTAACATTCAGATTTATGTTAAACATATAGCATTTAGATTTAAAATTGACATATTTTTACGAGAAAAAAATATCACAAATTTCACAAGCATTGCTGCAAATCTGGTCAAAACTACCATTAAAATATTCACATACATTATTTTTTTTTTAAAGTGGTTTGTTATTAAATGCTGCAAAAAGTTGCTGTTTATTTTAGCATGTACAACTTTATAATCAGCGCCCCCATAGTATTAAATGAATTTGTATATATATATCAATATGCCCATTGGGAAAAAGGGGAGAAAAATGTGTGCATAATAAAACTGTAAATCATATATTAAACTGTAATCACTTACCACACATGAATAAAAAGTTGATCACAAAAAAAAAAAAATTAAAATCATATAGAAAACAAATCTATATACCAGTCAAGTGAAGAAATTCATTTTCTCTTATCATTTTTAGTCTTTTACTCTGCCTGTAATTGACTGCACATCCTACACGTCTATGGTACCATAATTATGCTCATAATCCATTGGTATGGAGGGACCATACATTCAACCTTCTTGTTATTGGTGCACATGGCTTAAAACAGCTTTGAAATCTTGTTTAATGAACCAATCAGATCAATAGGAAAAAGGGGAACTTGCTGTTGCCTCCGGACTCATAAAGAACATGCTGCTCATCTTTATATTTACATTAATGCAATACTGTGTAAACCTCAATGGACCTGAGAGCGTAGAGACTAGTGATGATGATGATAAGACGTGACAGTACATCCAGATCTAAGCTGGAGCTTCTTGAGACACACACGCATGCATACATACACACACTGGAAACACAACACCAGCACCAAGAGTTCAATCGTTCTCTTCTCCATCAGCCTCTGTTTTGTCTATTTTCATATCAAATAAATGCACAGCCTCCAGCACTGGAAACCCAGTGCTGTGTGAAGTGAACGGAATGACCAAGAAAATTACAGAGATATCTGGTAGAATGAAAGCGTGAGAGCACCCGTTACCGTTGTTATAGAAATATATCAGCAGGTTCAGCCACCAACTTTGAGGTGCACTTAGCTCAGGGCAGCATGGCCGTGCATTCTTCACTTCCTTTGAAGTACACCAATAGTTAATCTTACAGCTGAATTGTTTGAAATGTAGGTCATGGCTCCAATTTAGCTACAGTGAGGGTAAGATTTAAAAGCCAGCCTGGGCTCATGTATCAGTCATTGGTGCCATTTGTAACCAGAGTTAATAAAAAAAATCAATTTATTTTCATTTTTTTAATCAAGAGTTTCTGGACATGCTTCTTATTACATTTAAATTCTAAGCAACCACGAGTAAACAGAGGGGTTCGACATGGGTCAAAACAATTTGTTGAATCTAGTGATGAGTCAAACGAGGAAGTGTTGGGAACAAATGAACGTTCGAGCAAGGGAATGTTGTTACATGTTTCCTGACAACTGCCATTACCTTTGAAAAATGGAAACAATTTGGCAGCCATTTTTGTAGAGGGTGCTTTTTTTCTCTACCGTGGCCATCTTCTCAACATGAATTGATTGGTTTTGTTGGTCAATTAAATAGTACTCAAAGTAAAAGTTACTAGTTACTTTCATCTCCTAGTTTATTTTTTGGTAAATACAAGTTGCCACAGTTCCCTTGCATACAGTAAACATCTAATGGATGAACTTAAAAATGAAGAGAACAAATATTGCACAATAGGAACTTAATGGTTCCTATTGTGCAATATTTGTGCAAAAAAAAAAAAAAAAAACATCTCAAATGTGCCATGTGGGTAACAACATTATAGGTAATAGTCCCAACCTGAACCGAAGTGAATATGACTGCCATTCAATGCTGTTTTGGCACACGTGCATTACGTTTAATCTGATTGGACGGCTATGACGTGAAGCATTTGATTGTTGTCTGGTGATTTAATTTTTTGTAGTTTCACAATGTCCATTGATCATTTAAAAACAAAAAATAATAATTTACTCGGTTGGGTGTAGAAATGTAACAAATTACGATACTTCTTTGAAAACATAATTAAGTACAAGTAAAAAGACTGATTTAGAAATATACTTAAAAAAGTACCAATAAAAGCAACTCAATTACAGTAATGTGAGTTCTTGTAATCCATTACCTTTAACTCTGGTAACAACTGATCATGACCTCTGCAAACTCCCCTCCATAAAAGTGGAGAAGAGAAACAGATCGACAGGCAAAATGAGAATAGTTTTACATGCTTCCTAAAGTCTTTGCCTTATCAGGATCTCCATGACCGGCTCTTCCAGGAGCCTCTGGGGTTTCCACGGGCACAGAGGAAAAAAGGAACGAATAACATTAAGTGCATGCAGGATGAATAGCATGGAATCTGAAATGGCTCCAGACCAGAGCAGTGCGTGATTACCATTTTGAGGGCAGGAGAATGTGTTAAGAGAGGCAAAGAGGCATAATTATTAGCTAGGCCTGACATGCACAAAAGAAATATAAGGCATGGGGTGCCCCAAGGTTAAAGAGGGGGTGAATCCTGAGCAGTGTCAGCTCCACATTAGTTCAAGGTTTGTGATGACATCTCAGCCTAATAAAATCTATCCTAGCCTATTAAACTGTCTTTCACAGCTGCCTTTGTTGAAAAGTTGAGATGTTTCTCCAAAGATGGACATTTGGATGGATTTTAGGACGTCTCTGTGAGAGACTGTTTTGTTTTTCTTTAATTAAAGCTTTTATTACAAACCTGCTTTTTTAAACATCATGTTCTCTTTCGCTTAGACTGTCTATTTTTTCTACAGCCAAGGAAGAAGTCATTTACTACTTCCAGAATGACACACTTTTCTTTCCACCAGATTTAAAGATAATTTCATTTCATTCAAAGAATAACTTTGGCAAGGTTAATGTTACAATATATATAGTAACAAGAGGGAAATAATGGGTGAAAAATGCCAGATCAAACTACAAATCACAACAACCCTGGTGTATTTATTCAGGCTTTGGTGTTTGGGCCAATATTAATAGTGTATGATGGGAAAGCAAATGTGCACTGTGTACATAAACCAAAGCAAACCTGTGTATATTTGTTATGCTCCTCCCAGCTGCAACCTTTGCCCAGATGAAAATTGGAGCATTCCAAACCGAGACCGTGCGACTCATGGAAAATGAAGACTCAGCACCATTTCAAGTTATGCGCCAATATATTTATGTGCGAGTGAGATGATGAAAATTTAGTCTTTGTTGATCTGCACATGGAATGATATCTTAGGTAAATAAATACTAAACTCAATAGTCTTCTCTCTCTAATCTCTCCTGCAGCGCTGCTTCCACCCAGAAGACAATATTTCACAACAATCCGATCAAAGTCAACCAAAATCTTCAATTACACATCATCGTCACCCACAATAACAACACCATGGTGTGACTATTAACTTTGACATTGCCTTTTGTTATTTGTGACTAAATAATGAAGATGTTTTGATGTCTGTTATCAAGGAAGCCCTGAGATTGTGGAATTGCTTTTGGTGAATAAAGGCTTCAGTTAAATATAGAAGGTAGCACCTGACAAATCTTAAAGGTAAGGATTGTGATATTTGTGTATCGATATTACAATATTCCTTTGTAGAAAATGGTTGCCAACAGATACTTTGGAGTTGAGTCTTCACATCAAACTGTTTCAAGGCCCCATTTTCTTCAATGATTTCCCATGTCTCGTGGCTATGGCAGATAATCCAATATCCTACTGTGGAAGTAGGCATGCAGTGCTGCAGAACCAGTCACTGAGCCTCCCGTTAACTATCACGGATGTAGAAACCCAGCATGGTGTAGTGCTACTTTTTTTTAAACCAACAGCCAACACTTACGGATCACTTAACACCTAATGGAGCTTGAAGATTTGTCCAAGAACATTGGACAAACAGTGGGGTGCATTTTTCTGGGGATGACCTCATTTGTACACCTTTATATCTAACACACTTTTCACTATTGTGAGAAAATAACCTTTATTTAATGTTTATGTGCTAATATTTAACTTAACCTTAAAAAGGACACAAGTTGGAAAAGGGATAAGAGGCAGAAAGTAATTCCTTTGTTGTCGGTATGGACTGAAAAAGCGCCATGATAGCAGAGGTAATTAAGACACATTGGGGATCATTATGCTTGTGTCATGGATGAGGTGTTGTTGGAAGACCCAGATGCAGGGAGAAGAAGCAGAAGGCAGGAGGAGTGTTGAGCAGAAGTCTGATATTTAATGACAACTAGAAAACCAAGGTTTAAAAAACAAGGCAGACACGGGGAAAACTGGAGAAGGAAAACACCATGGCGTCGGAACAGGAGCGAAGACGGAATGACAATCAAGCAGAAACCATCCTGTGTCCAAACACTCATCTAAATCGTGTGAGAGGCTTGACTGCGAATGAGCCACACCTGAGTGTCAAACAGGAGGGAGCTGATCACTGGCACAATCCCAATGTCCACAGTCACACTCACTGAATTTGAGGTGCACTGCCGCTAAGTCTGTGAGGGTTTAGGGCTGTCCTAATGTCACACAAAGTGTGTCCGGATTTCACTGCCTTTTTGAGCCCTTCATTTGCTCTTTCCATGAGTGGGAGTCTCTGCAGACTTAGCGTGAGGAAATCTTCTGGGCAAACCAGCTGGTGGCAGCTTTAAAAACAAAGTGAAACGAGTGAATTAGTAAACAAAAAGTAAACAAAAACATTGAGGGTCCAATCAGGATTGACAACACAAAAACGATAAAATTCTCATTTCGTTTCATTTTTCATTTATTTATTTAGCAGTGTACAACAACCTTCATGACATGGTATATTTCTTAATTATCTCTTAGTAAGCTCATGCCTTTTGTGGATGTAGAGGTTTAATGGTATTTTTACGACTCGCCTAAAATGGTGTTTGGGAAACTTCAGCTAATTTAGAATCCTGCTCAACTTTTACCAAAAAAACAGAATGATACAGTATGTGATGAGTGCTGATGAGCTGCAGGACTTAAGTGCCACTGAAGCTCTGCATCAGTGCCAGTTTGTTCTTCTTCCTGAGTGGTATTACATGCCGTCTCTCTCACAAGCTCTCAAGTCTATTTTGTGGAACCAGTGTCTGTGCATTACTCACCACTCATCGGAATCTCTTTTTCTCTCCCTCCAGTGTTTTCCTGGCTGACAGGATCATGCTTTTTTCATGGCCCATCACATTTGTTATGCTTTGTTATATTTTGCAGTACATTATGCCATGAAACACTTGTTATTGGACAAAACTTGGTATTCCAACTCAGTTCTGAAAAATGATTAAACAGTCAAACGTTGCACTGAGGTTTACAACAAAACCTTTTCTTTAAATTTTAACTTAACCCTTTTTTCTGCTTTAGAGCTCAGCTGTCATGGTCTTTTCAAAACACGGAACTACAAAACCAATCGACCACAATTATAACTTGCATAAACAGGCTTTGCCCGGTTTATTACAGCCGTACAAATTAATCTAACACCAAAAAGCTGAATGCAGGTTTAATTTAGGTACATTTTTCTTGTCCATTAGAACTTCCAGCGCCCCACCAGGCTGCCTTTTACAGCAAATCTCTCTCAATTTGAATGCTTTCTTTTTTAAATTAATCTATCTTGTTACTTTAATTTTTTTTTGTTTTATTTATTTCTAAAAACTATATATATATATATATATATATATATATATATATATATATATATATATATATATATATATATATTTATTTTATTTTTTTTTTTCTGATCTTAATGCTGAGTTTCATTGTGTAGAGACCCGATACACAGCCATGGCCCCAACAGGGATCTGCAGTTGCTCCTCCATCACATTTTGGTGCAGTCCCAGGTTACATCTGACATTCCCCTCGGGCTGAGGAGAAAGACAGAGAGAAAACAAGCTAAAGCGGTCCTTCCAATCTATTGTCATGGAAAATGTAAGATCTCTCCAAAACAAGTCATCGGTGCTGACTCGACATCAACAGGAATACCGTGCCTGCAGCTTTATATTGTTCATGGAAACATATCGGACACGGCCATGTCATTGGACAGATTCAAGCTGCTGCAGGAAGACAGGACAAGAGACAGTGGTAAGAAGAAGGGAGGTATACAAGTCAAAATGTCTCCCTCCCAAAGGAAGATCAGACCATAACCTGGTTCATCTCCTGCCTGCAACCAGCTGTGGCCCGCATAGTGAGGATTTGGTCTGATAAAAGTAAGAAGGCTTTGAAGGACTGCTTTGAAACTAATGTATGGGACGAACTGTGTGATCCTAATGAGGACATTGATATACAGGTACATTTAAAAAAAATTGAATATCATGAAAAAGTTCAATATTTTTGGGCACTCATTTCAGGAAGTCAAACCCATATATGATATATGCTCATGACACACAGAGTGAAATATTTCAAGCTTTTATTTTTTTTAAATTTTAATGTTAATGGCTTTTGGAAATTCAGTGTCTCGGAAAATTACAATATTACATAAGATCAATAAAAAATGTAAGACTTCTCAAAAGTATGTTCATTTCTATGCACTCAATACTTGGTTGGGCCTCCTTTTGCATGAATGACGTTATCAATGCGGCGTTGTATGGAGGCGATCAACCTGTGGCACTGCTCAGACGTTATGGAAGCCCAGGTTGCTTTGATAGCAGCCTTCAGATCATCTGCATTGTCGGGTCTGGTGTCTCTCACTTTCCTCTTGACAATAGCCCATTGATTCTCTCTGGGGTTCAGGTCAGCACAGTAACACCATGGTCATTGAACCAGCTTTTGGTACCTTTGGCAGTGATGGCAGGTGCCAAGTCCTGCTGGAAAATCAAATCATCTTCAAATAGCTTGTCAGTAGAAGGAAGCATGGAGTGCTCTAAAATGTCCTGGTAGATGCTGCGTTGACTGTGGACTTCAGAAAACACCGTGGACCGACACCAGCAGATGACATGGCAGCCCAGATCATCACAGAAACTTCACACTGGACTTCAAGCAACGTGGATTCTGAGCCTCTCCACTCTTCCTCCAGACTCTGGGACCTTGATTTCCAAATGATATGCAACATTGACTTTCATCTGAAAAAAGGACTTTGGACCACAGAGCAACAATCCAGTTATTTTTCTCCACAGCCCAGGTAAGAGGCTTCTGACGTTGTCTCTTGTTCAGTGGTGGCGTGACATGAGGAATGTGAGATTTGTATCCCATGTCTAGGATTTGTCTGTATACACTATATCTATCTCTGAACCCAGATGACTATGGTCCCATAGAGGTGTTGTGTGACTGCTTAGAAAAAGTAAACTGCTATATGAGTGAAAACTTCCTGCAACTAAACCATGACAAGATGGAGGTGATTGTCTCTAGGAAAAGAGGACTGCTGTCAGCAAGTACCTTGAGTCTCAATCTTTAAAAGATAAAGACCAAGTCAAAAACCTGATTAACTCAGATCTTACATTCAGCAGTCAGATCAAATCTATCACAAAAACAGCCTTCTACCACCTAAAGAACATCTCCAGAGTGAAAGGTTTAATGGCTCAGAAAGATCAGGAGAAACTGGTCCATGCTTTTATCTCCAGCAGACTGGACTATTGTAATGGTCTTCTGACAGGAATCCCCCAAAAGAGCATCAAACAGCTACAGCTGGTTCAGAACGCTGCAGCTCAGGTCTTAACCAGAACAAAGAGGTCAGAGCACATTACTCCAGTTTTAAAGTCTTCACACTGGCTCCCAGTCAGCCTCAGAATAGACTTTAAAGTTCTGCTGCTGGTGTATAAATCTGTGAATGGGTTTGGTCCAGAATACATCAGTGACATGTTAGTCAGGTATGAACCCAGCAGGTCTCTCGGATCTATGGACACAGGTCAGATAGTGGAGCCCAGAGCTCACAGTAAACATGGTGATGCTGCTTTTAGTTGTTATGCTGCAAAGAAGTGGAACAAACTGCCAGCAGAGCTGAAGTCAGCATCTAATGTGAACATTTTTAAATCAAAGTTAAAGGCACTTTTTTTCTCTACTGCATATGATTGACAGGGAGATTTTTGGTCATGTTGTTGTTGATGTTGTTAATTTAATCTGCTCTACAACGCCATTATTGCCCTCTGCTGAACAAAAGCTACATACTGCAGCTAGAACAACTGAACATTTATTTTAGCCTTTAAATATTTCATTTTGAGTGGGTTGCTGGAACTTAGTGTTCGTGGACCCTGTGAAAAGCATCTCAGAAACCTACCGTTTTGTTTCACCTCTCCAGAAACTGTTTTTGTCTTTGTCAGAGTTGTAAGTGCACCAAAAGTGTTTTGAGTTAGGGATGTTGTTTGAGAGGTCTTTGACACCATGTGCAAGCTTTGCAAATGTGCACTTGCATTAATTATCTGTAAGCAGTGCATAGTGTGAGCGTAGTTTTTCCATGCACAAGTTAATTAAGACTCACTTGAGAAACAGAATGAGCAAGTGAGTATAACTTGGGTGTCTTGAATGTCGAGTCAAAAAGAGCAAAATAAATCTTAATGATTTTGTAGAGGTTTTGTCCAAAGACACAGCAACAGAGAATCATAGCTGTTTGAAAAATAATTCTATAAAAAGGATGTTCAGCTAAAGCTATGGAACAGCTAAATGATGCTGTTTTAAACAGAATACAATTAAAAGATTGTAAATCTATTGAGAAATAATTTAATTTTGTCATAATGGCACTTTGTGATTTTTTGCCTAGGTCTGTGATTAAAAGTCTTGGTCAGCCATGATTTTGAAATAACCCTCAATTGAAAATCATTGGAATCTGTATTGGATGCATATCATCTTTTTAATGAAAATATAGTCAAGGAGCACACACTGCGAACACCCACAAGCCGGAACTGAATTTGGGTGAGCCCATAAAGAAATGATTTGGTGTGCCAGCCCACTTGGCCCCACATGACAATTATTTGGAGGTGCCACTGATACTAAAACCAGTATGTCAGGTGAGTTTCCCAACAAGGTTGCCTTCAACGATGTTTAATATCCAACAAGTGTCATTGAACAACACAGGGGCACAGTACAAACACATTATCAATACAGTTGTGTGTCACAACGTTTCACAAGGCCTCATCTACCACTATCACTAGGCTAAGTTTTTTTTTTCAATAACAGCTTACCTCCATTACAAATTCTCTAACGTCGTCCTACCTCCACTAACAACAACAGAAACCCAAAAATAAGTCAACTAAAATAGTGAGCTGGCAAAAAAGAACAAAAGAAAGGAAAAGACCATAGTCCAACCCTTACACAGGCAAAAGAACTGGGTTCTTCCCTTGGACCAAAACATACTTAACACAACTTAAGAATAGAAAGAGCTCAGGGTTTGGCTCAGTTAATCTAACTGGAACAGCTGTTTCATCTGAGTATAAACAACTCAGTTGCCATGGAAACACAATCTCTTCTGCAGGCTTGGTCAACGGGCTGCAGACACACTCATATGAAACCAGGTCATTATTTTGAAAGAAGACCCTCAATCTGTTGTGCTTTATTAAAAGACTCAACAAAAAAGACTTGCATAAACAGTATTTAATACATTTTCAAGCCATCTACAGATTGAATGTGGTCTTTTAAAAGGCTATGACACAATACTGTATGTAGAAACTGCTTTTGATATTCAATGTAGGAAATTACTTCATTACTACATATAATAAGAGAATCTTGTATATGTGTTGTATAATGTGTAGGGTAGACTTAGTCGACAGTGATCATCTCATGAAAACAATCTATTTTCCATCAACCAGTAATATGTAGACCTATATATCCATCTCCTATTTGTCATGGCTTGTCCTTTCATTGAAGATGCAGGTAACCATGATGAGGAAGCCCTTATCACCCAGAGAGCTTTGCAAAGGGAGAGTGTGTTCAGGGACAGGGCAGACCCCCTTGGTCTCTCTGATTACCAAAACCATGAAAAGCATTGTTTTCTCGGGAAGGTATGCAGTACGTTTGTGCTCTGCTGTGGCCTCACATCGAACACTGCATGCGTCACACCCGTGCCCTCTCGATTTTTTATATATACGGTGTGCAGCACCATTACAGCAATTTAAGTGGCTCTAAGACGAATGGTGCACATATATAGAATTTCCAGGCCACAGGCAGGTGAACCACATCAAGGAGGATTTCTACACAGTGGCACAATAGTGTCACGATATTCATTTTGTTTCACCAAACACGTACAGTAAAGAGAAAACAATGCATAAACATGTACGTTATCAAGAGTGTTGGGGCTAACGCGTTATTTTACAGTAATTTAATGTGGAAGTAACCCAAGTAATCAGATTACATTACTCGGATTCAGTAATGTAAGGGATTACGTTACAAATTACATGTTTGGGCATGTAATCTGTAATGGATTACATTTTAAAAGTAACCTTCCCAGCACTGTTAATAAGTGAGCCACTTTATTGGTTTGAGAAGGTGTCAATCATCAGTGCATATATACATGTATACAATAAACAGGTGGTTCATTCCAATTGTAAATCAGACTGAGCAACAGCAGCACAACCTGAACATGTTGTCTTCTGTCCTTCCACACACACTGTTCAGTCATTTTTGTAACATTCCAACATATTTTGCAAGGCGCCTACTTATAACACATTTATTTTTATGAACATTAACTTGGTACTTCAGGCTGTAACAAGTGAATTTCTCTAATGGGATTAAATAAATAGAAATAATCAATCAATCCATAAACACTATTCAGACAGGCCACGTGATGTTATGGCTATGATGTTTGTCTATGTATCTACATGGTTAACTACAAAAAAAAGAAAAGTAATGCAATGGAATTACTTTTCAAATGCAGTATTACAGTATGTAAAGTAATCTCACTACAATTTCCAGAAGTAATGAGTAACTAGTAATAAATGACTTTTTTGAGTAACTACCCAAACACTGGTCATTAAATTGCTTTTATTACCTGTGACTTCATGCAGCAGAAGAACATTAAGGTGATATGATGTAAACGGGAAGTCCTTCCACAGCATTATTGTTCAGATAAGTAATACCTATTCACTTGGTAATTTAAGTGATTAGGATCATTGACGTCATTGACCCAAATCTGTTCAATATAGATGATCTGTGAGGCTGACAGTGTCATTACGAATACTGAGGCAAAGTGGCCTGAGTGTGTGCATGATGTCAGTTTACGAGCAACTTCTAACACATGCATTTATGTGTGTACCACATTATATATGTAGGCTACCTCTATTGCACTGTTTTATATTACTCACATTAGTTGTATGTTTACAGGGGTATTATCTGATGTACTGCTGGGGGACAGGGGTTATGTGCATCCGCTGACTCCTTATACAGACTCTCAGACAGCATAGCCATGCATGCTGATGAATAGTTGAATTAACTGGTTTTGTATTAAGTACAGATTGACAGTGACTGGAGATATGATATTTGCAAAAATGTTTTTATACATGTGTGTTTTTAACAGAAAAAATACATTTGGTTGGTTGAATTCCGAAAAAATGTGGGTCCCAGGGGGAGACCAGTAGAGAACCCCTGATTTAGATCATCTCTGCTCTTCCTCCTTCTCCTCTATTGCTCCGCTCAGCGCGTTCTTCCCAGTCATCTGTCCCAGGTCCGATAAGAGTGCCCCACATGTGCTCCGTCACGCCGCTTGGCGCGCTCTACCCCACCTCACATCCGCTAGGCGTGCGCCCCATGCGCTCTGTTGCTATGTGTGACCGGACACCTCAGCGCATTACTCCCCGTTTCCTCCTTTTTGATTTTCAAAATAAGGTCACCCTACACAATCGCACAGATGCAACCAGATTAAGATTTCACTCGCACACACTGAAAAAATACTCGCATATGGGACCAATTTGGTCCCAGTCTCAAGCCCTGTTTGACATTGAAGAGGTTTTTGTTCCTTATGTGAGTTTTTTTTTTCTTTTTTTACCTATATGGACACTTTATGTCCACTTCAATGTCCCCCCATTCTTCAAATGCATACAGTATATTGTACAAAGTATACTCGTTGCTACAGGTTTTAATTCAGTGGTTCTTAAATGTTTTGTTTCACCCCCACCAGATGCAATAATATTTGCATTGCATTGCCTTTTTGCATGTAGTAATTCTTGTTTGATTCTATATACATTAGTCTTCTATTGTATTGTTTGCATATTGTGTTCTTTGGTTTTAGGATTTCTGTTAATGACTAGTAAAAACCAAACAGGAAAGTAGAAACTTCCTTGCAGTTAAACTTTCATATTTTATTTTAATCTTTGATTGCTCTGTTTTGCAATGCATTTGGATTTTGTTGTTCCCTCAGGACACTTGTACTACTGTATACTATAGCTGTAGATGTTATATTGTACTATTGTAAATTTTAGAATTGGTTGTATTTTGTGTACGGCACCAAATGACCTAAAGTCGGCCCTGTGCACAGGAGTAGTTACGTTCACTTGTCAGACAAATCACAATATTTAGGCATTTAAATGGTCAGCGATCGCCTGCAAGGCCTTTTCTCTGTCTTTGATGGCAGTCACAGTGTTGCCTTTTTTGCCAAACGAGATTTCAGAATTTTTGGCCCATTCTTTCACTCATTTTCAAAGGCTGTTGAAGTGCATCCTTACATCTCAGATCAGTGAACTCACGGTCTTCAGCAGGAAGGTCTGGACATTGACTTGGTTGAGAATAGTTGGATAAAATGGAAAAAGCCACAGATGACTTGGGTAAACCAGTCATAAACTGGTAAGTGTCAGGCTGGGTGGGTGCGGTGGTGGTGGAAGATCCAGGTGCAGAAAAGGATGGAGGATGGAGGCAGGTGTAGTATTCAACGAATCAAGTGCATGTTTACAAGGAAAACAGGGAGCAGGAGACAAAAACGCCTCAGCACACAAGATGGTAGCAGCAATCATTCAGTGTCCAAACACTAAGGGAGGCTTGATAGGGAACGAGTCACACCTGGGTGTAAAACATGAGGTAGTTTTGTATTTTTTTATTTTACATGAGGCAGTCAAATACTTACAACCCAAACACACTGGCATCACTGGGAGGGGGAGACAAGAGCAGGAAGACCTAGGAACATGATGACAAGAGTCTATACTGTACATGCAACAACAACTAGAACTTAAACTAAATAGAATAACAATGATATAAGGGCTAAAGTCAACTAAAACCAAACAGAAGCTGACAGGAAGCCTCATTCATTTCAGTGCACTTTGATGAAATACCCCCAGGTGTCCTCCCATTCAGGTTTCAATCAACCTTAACCTGCTACACCTGAGGGAAGAGTTTGTTAGAGCAGACCATGAGTGAAGAGGGTGGAGGCACACTGACCACACGCTAAAATTGGGTCGTAACAAATTACGATATATTTACTAAAGTATGGAGAAATTCTACTTATCACAGCAGCTTTAATGCAAGATGATTTATTTTTGTGAAGAACAAATGCTACTTTTACTCCTTTACATTGAGATAAATTCTGCTCACTATCTTTATTTTAACGTATCTATCACTGCTTGCACGACTTATTTGTTTTGGTTTATCAGAGAGACTTCTGCCTCACTAGAGGTGACGTCGGACTCCATTTCACCAATTGAATGGGGCCAGACAGTCACATGACCGCACACAAAAACTCTGCCGCTCAACACACAATTTAAGTAAAACATGGTGGAAACAACAGAAGAAACGATGTCGTGCAACATTCAACCAAAAGAGGCAGAACACCCCTGAGGGGTATTCCATAAAACGGGTTATGTTCAAACTCTGAGTATGTTCAGGCTCAAATGAGGGAAACTCTGAGTATCCTATTCCTAAACGCGAGGTATGATCTTCTCTGAGTATGTTACCATGGCAACATTGTCCGTGAACTAAACCTGGTTGCTGGCAGGTTTTATCAAAGAAACCCTGGGTTTCTACCTGGCTCCGCCCACTTGAACACTGTTTCTCAACACTTTAATAAACCTTAACACTTTTCTCTGAAACACATTAGTCACATCACACACCACAGACGTGCTCACATCATTACTAATGTTGTGTTGCTTTAGGTTTTTTTTTTTTTTTTGTGTGCAAACGGTAGTTTTTCTTTATAACATTGTGGACACAGATCATTAAGTGAAACACACTGAGAGGTTGATCTGCATTAAAACATCTACTGACGTCTGTAGTAAAGTTCACTGAATACAAACCTGTGGATAATATAAAGGAGGAGATGATAATTTAAATAAATCCATTTTTAAGGCTCGATTGTTGTTTTATATTGTTATACAGTTAAATCTGTAGATCATACATCTTTGAAGGTATGATGGCACAGTGAATTGTGACGCTGCTCTTGGAAGCGATGGGTTGTGGGTTTGTGTCCTGCTTCAGTGTTTTTTATGACATTTTTTAGGACATTGAGATGACTGGTGACAATATTACATTAAAAATCAATATAAATGATGTGATATCAAGCGGCATTTACTGTCTTTATATCCAGTGTAACAGGAGGGCTCTCTATGCAGCCATCTTATGCTGCTGACACGTCTCCTCAGACACATTTTATTCATATTATTCACCGCTCGTCACGTCACTGAAGCAATAAAGTGATGAAGCGACCAAAAAGTGTGACTAATTACGGGTGATTTAAGCCACTATAATCACTGAAGACTGAACGCACCTTTAGAACAGGCTCATATTCATCAAACACCGGCTTATTTCACCCATTAGGGTGAATAAATCACTCTCTTCTGTTTGGTTGTCATGGCAGCTCGAGTAAATCTCTGATCCATTGATGATGGCTTTTTATCGAGCGCGTGCACGTCAGTAACCCAAGGTTTACATAATCAGGGTTGATTGATCCACTTCATACCAGCTGTAATGGAATCAGATACCCAGAGTTTCCCATCGCAGGGTATGTTGACCCAGAGTTTATGGATAGACTCATAGTTTGTTAACACTCCTTTATGGAATGCCCCTCTGGCCTCACATTCAATCCATGTTCAAAGAACAGCTTTGTTCTGCAATGTCATCTGTGTTAAAATGTCATGAGTAACTGTCAAAGGTTCATCTTTTGGGGTACATGCTATTGTCTCAAACACAGACACAAACTGCGGTTGTACAGCAAGTACCATTAAAAAAAAAGTTACTAAAAAGCCGACAAAGTAATAACAATAATATTAATAATAATAATAATAATAAATTGTGTATAATGCACTTTACATTTAAAATAAGCAATGGGTGCAGAGGAATAAAGTTTGTTATATGCACAGACTGCTTTGTTCCTTTTTTTCCTATCTAGCCTCTGCCAGCTGAGCCTATTGTGCTGTATCGAGTGTAAAGAAAATCAATTCAAGGCCATTTTTTGTGGATGAAATTGCCATAATCGACATTATTTTATTAAGATTTAATGTATTATTATTTTAGTTCAAGTGATATTGTTAGGCAATATATGAATATCATATATATGCATATATACATTACAATAAGATTTATAAATAAATACATCTGAAGTAACTCAGTAGATGAGCTGTTTTTTGTGTACATACTCTGACTCAAGTAACTATTTGGGGTATTACTTTACTCAAATTAACCTCCATTCCATAACTTGTGCCAGAATTACTCAATGGATTTTGACAATATTTTAACCAAAGATAGACCTCTTAGGCCATGGAAGATTCCATTTCATTTTGGATAGGATCCAGACCATTATATTGATTCTAGGTCAGTTTCAAAACTTGAAAAATTGTTATATCTCATCATTGGGGAAACTTCATTGACCGGTGTCGGGTTAGTTCCTCAATTACTCCACCACATTTCCTTGGCTGTGCATGGTTTCTATAACATCTGTGTTGTGTTTTTGTACCTAAGAAAATCTAAATCTTAAAAGGCACTGGATTGTGAATTAATGGATTGGCAACAAAACATGCTATTATAATGATGTGTGAGTACTTGTGATCCCAACCAGCTTTCAATACGTGAAATATCTTCTACACATGAATTGAACTGATTAGGTCTCCCACTTATAAATACTCTCAGAGCTGTAGATTAGGAAAGCATGGGCTTTCACACATAACGAAGAGATTATGCTGCTGACTTCTTTGACGTCACAAATACTGATCTGACAGAAATTTGCGCAATTCAACGTGACGACAATCAAAACATCAGACATAGATAGAAGCTGCATGCTGAGCTGATTCCTCTGAGCTTAAAATGAGCTCTCGCTCTCAGCTTATCTTCCTGTAAAATGCACCCTGCTGGGCCTTCACTGGACCATTCCTTCAGCTAAATTCCCATTCTGCAAAGATGATGATTCGGAGTCTGTGCATAACTTTGATTCTTCATTTCGAACACTTTCAACTGAAATAACACTGCGTATCGGGTGCACCATTGGGCAAAAATGCTGGACCGTCACAGTGCATACTTCTCATCACAGTGCATACAAAGAATGACAGAAAAACACGCTCACAATAATTTAGCACTTTGGTCAAATATAGAGACTCCAATGAACCTAGAATACATGTTTTGACTAAATAAATAAAAAACAAAGTTGTGTAAAAATGAAGGCAGGTTGATCCTGGCATAAACTAGTGAAATAAATCACTGTTACGGCTGGTGCCTCATTGCCTCTCAGCCTGCCCGTCCTCCTCTCTCCTAACACACCTGACTCACATCCGCAATCAGGTAGGAGAGGGAGGAGGAGCTTATAAAGGGCTGAGCGGACCAGAAGACGTGAGGCACAACAACTGACCAGCAGCAGACATGTGCACCTCTGGAGCTCTTTGTAAGTTTATTTAGTTTGGACAGGAGATTTCTGGTAGTCCTGGTTTTTTCTGTTCCTGTAGTTTTGTATGTTTTTGTAGTTTAGAGGGTGGACGCTGGGACGACGGCCCTGTATAGGGTTGGCCCAGTGTCCTCCTACTTTTGTTCAGTTTGGCCAGGGTCTCCTGTCCCTTTTTGTTTGTTCTGTTGATACTTTTGATAATCATTGCTTTCTGTGTGGCGTCCTATTTATGTTGCGGCCCCTCAAGCCTTGATATAACATCCTTGAAGAGGTCGTAACATCACAATACATAATTTGAAGAATGTAATGCATAATACAGTAAATAACTATCCAATAAGCTGATATTCTTCAAATAATCAGACTTGAAAGTGCCTTTAAGAACACTAAAGTTTAGGATACAGCTATCCTGTAAGGTTGAAAATGAAAGGTTAACACTGTGCAATTGAAACAATTCTATCTTATGCCTTAGTAATCCTCCACATTCCATTAAGGAATTAACTTATGCCTTTATGTATTTAATTTTATTTCACATTTTAGAGATGTTTGAAATAAAGCATTCATTAATTTGTGTTTATATATATATTTAAAGGCACCAGTAGATGTCTATGAACCTGTACAGGTTAAGATTTGACAGCAGTTGAATGAACAAATGGTTGAAATTATTACTCTAAATCCCTTGATGATGAACCAAACTGCAGTTTGGGTACATAATATATTATATAAGTATAAAAAAAAAAAACTGATTACTTTATTTTAATTAACTATGACAAAATCTTATGCTGCGTTCACAACGAATGCGTCCTCTGCGGTACCGGACGCATCTGCCACATGAAATTACCCCATTTGCTTCATATGCGTGTTTGAAGCGAAGCACCGCCCACCAGCGACACATCCAACTCGATGAGTTTCACTTCCTGCTGAAGCGAGGAGCTGCGCTACTTTTTCTCCTCTAATAAACATAAACCACCAGTGAAAAAAGCCGGTGTGATTAGCGGCTAATGCTATCCCAGCTCAGTGCTACAGAGAGAATTTTTACCTGCCACTACCACCTCCTCGCTGATTCTCCTCCACGCCAAATCCTTCCTATTCCGGTCCCGGTTATAAAGGCCGTGTCATACAGCTCCAGGTGGTCTCACACAGCTTCTATTCCAGGGTTGAATGGATGAACAGACCAGTGTCCGTGTTGACGTCCTGATGTCATTGTCAGCAAAGACTCTGATTGGCTTTCGTCATGTGAAACAGTCGCAGGAGTTCAATATTTTCAACTCTTGTGAATGTGCGAATAGGCAAGCTTGCACGGCCAACGCTCTTGACGTGCGGATCAGGCTGCACCTCCCCACAGGAAATATTTTGCATCTGGGACGTATCTATCCATTGACTTTGTATGTAATCTGGACGTACGGACATTTTGTGACGCATCCGGTGTGAACGCAGCATAAGTGCCTATGCATTAGGCGCATCATAGAAAAGAATGAAGAACAGTGCACTCTTTGACCTCTAAAAATGTATCTTTTCACAAATCTGGTATGATATGTGATGTAGAGACAGTTTTTAAGTTTAGGTGAGATAGCCTCCATTGATCCCTTCAGGGTTGACTGCATGAGCTCATATCTGATTTACCGCATGGCAACTCAAGCTTAAAGTTAGGATAAAGCAGACACTCTTTACTGGCCTTGATCTCACATTCCAACAAGACTGCAGGGCATCCCAGAAATCCATATATGATAGACATCTCGTCTGTCAGTCAGTCAGTTTTGCTTTGAGGTCAACCAATGCTCCCATACTGAGCACATTGCAACAGTCATACTGTGTTTGGCAAAGTTTAAAACCAAACATTAGCGAGAAGAAAGTATAAGATTTAAAAATGCAGCAAGCTGACATTCAAACAACCTCCGGTTTCTATAATGCTTAATTGTCACCAATGTTCTCTTTCACTTATGACGCACAGCTTTACACTGGTATAGACTCATGTCAGTCATTGATTTTATTGCTTTAAGGCTGTGTTTTTTTACTTTTTCTTTGTGTAGCCATTTAGCCTCAAACCAGTGCAAAGCATTTTTTTTTTCTTGCAAGATTAGAATAAATAGATTTCCCCGCCCCCAGAATTTACATGATTCTTATTCCATTTTGAATTCTATACTTTAATATACTGAAAATTCAAACGTCAATTCCATTTATGACACCCCAGAAAATGAGAAACGTTTTGCATGAAACTTTGTAATTAAAAAGTACACTTTAAGTTAATGTAGTGTTCAAATTGTTTAATGAAATTGCACATTTGAAATGTGTGTTGAAATGCAAAAGATCAAGGAGCTGTAATAGATGCTTTTTTTTTTTTTTTTTTTTTTTTTTTTTTTAACATATTCTGCTTTTTCTGTCAGGGTCTTGGAGCTGATTCTATCTACTCAGGACACAAAGGCTAACGCAGCTTTATTCAGGCATACTTCATTTACCATCCAATGCTCCATTTAAAAATCCATTGTTCATGATTTTGATCCTAGAGAGGAAACCTGTGGAACCAAAGGTAAATAGAGGCACTCTTTCAGTTTTACTGTGCGCAAGATTCCTGATAAGTCAGTATAGAAATAAACTGTGTGATAAAGGACGTCATGAAGAGTTCCAAAAAAAGTTGCTGCCTCTACAGAAATGAAATAGTAAATAAAAGAATTAAAATAATTCCCACCATGTCTGCAGGTTCTCAAAGGTTAACACTACATGTAGTGCAATCTTCTTGCAACGGCTATTCATGTTGTATTCTTGCAAAAAAAAAAAAAAAAAAATCTATCCATCCCTTTTCTTACCTGCTTGCTCCTTTTTTGGGGGTCACAGGGCAAAATAAATTAATAATGTATTTATTACATTTATTATATTGCATGATGATGACCATTACCAGCCCTCCAGGGAAGGGGAAATCTAAACTTCATTCAAAAAAAAAAAAAATGGAGACCAGTGTTACTCTTGAGTGAGGGGAAAACACCAGGGGAAAGGAGTTAGGGAGGACATTATAAAGAAGGATGAGAGTAAATCCATTTTAGCCGTGCTGCTATAATGTGAGTCTACCTTAGGCGTCAGTTTAGACGGGGGCATTTTGTCCACATCACACACAAATCCTTCATGTGTGGGCCATATAAACCTGTTTATTTCAGTAGTATAGAAAATTCCGACACTCCTGAACACACTATCCACATGTGAATGGATACAAATAACTAAATATATATTTGAGAAATAATTTAGTTTGATAAATTTATTGTGAACAATATTTTGTACAGTAATTTTATTAATTGATTTAAAAAAAATAAATCTGGGAGTGGTTAGAGTTATGATATCACGCAACTGAACAAAAATGACACTGTTAAAACAGATTTAAGACTTTTTTATGAAATAATTTAAGAGGACTACAGCAAGAGGGAAATTAGAATCAGCCAGAGCAGTTTAGAGAGAGAGTTGCGGCAACGGAAGTTCAAAATGCCTGACAATCACGTGATTCACGTAGACTCAAATAGTTCCTTGGAAGATTCGAATCCATTGACTCCGAAAGAAAAAACTGGGATTTTCGGTAATTTGTCATAAACAATAACTGCAGTGATTTACAACTGTTTATAATGATAATATATATAATATAATAATCCACTAGCATGCTTCAATGCACACGTTAATGGGTTTAGATACGTTGATGATGATAATAATAATAATATTCAATATGATTATTTAAACGTTTTTCCGTTCAAAAGTGCATCACAAAGTGTTCTACTCCGCTCTAGCTCCATTGCGGTGCAATAGTCAACTGCTCAAAGCTTCCAGGAACTATTGTGAAGCTCCATCAACCGCTTTTGCTTTAAAAAAAAAAAAAAACTGGACCACTGAAGTGAACGGAGTTGTTGCAACTCTCTCTAAACGACTCTGGAATCAGCTACCTGCAGAACTTGGTGTAAAAACGATGACGGCCCAAATAGGCCGGTGAGTGCATTTATCCGAGAGAACCTGGATTTAACGTTTGTCAAGCTAACATAGCCGAGAAGGCTGTAGCTAGCTCTGACAGGACAAATTTCGAGAAGTCAGGCTTCCGTCACAGATGATGTTAGCGGTAGTAAATAAACGAGCGCCATCTCGAAATGGGGGAAAACAACTCGTCTGCCTCCTTTTTGTCCAATGACAAAAACATCTTTCAATACAGGAGTGATTTATATCCCGGTATGGCATACAAGCCCAGGGCTGCAGAGAACGGTCAGAAAAGACTCAAGACCCACATTTTCAAATTAACCTTTAACTAATTATTTATTCCTTTTAGGATTATCTTCCATGTTTTTATTGTGTTATTTTGTTGTTTTTTATAGTTTTAGGATTGTTCTTTTATGCAATTTTTACAGTTTTTAGGTTAGTCTTTTAGCATTGCTCTCCCAGTGTTTTTTCAGAGGGAGCCCTCTGCGCTACGGGCTGTGATGGGCCATGGCTGCAGTGGTCCTGTATCGTGGCCCTCAGTGATTTTTTTATTTTTTTATTTATTCAGTTCATTTCCGACATGGTTGATGGTGATGGTGAATAGATTCTGTTATTTTGCTGTGCTGGGGTCTCAGTGCCCACAGTCTGTGTCCTACTCCTGGTGCAGACGGCTCCATGTGATGTCTCCTTACCTAGATCCTCTGTCCCCAGCCATGTGCCATTGTCCTTATTCTAACTCGTTTGTCTGTGTGTGGTGGACGGGGTTTGTACAGGGTGCATGTGTTTTTTTTACTATGTAAAAGCACTTTGAGCTACATTTGTTTGTATGAAAAGTGATTTTTATAAATAAAGATTGATTGATTTATTGATTAAGAAACACTACCACAAGAGGCCAGTGGATATAAGGCTGAGCTATGAGCTGTAGGGGGTAATGAATAATGGGTTATATGTATGGGAATATTAAGTATTAATAATACTTTAAAAAGCTGCTGTGCCACCTCTTTGACAGAAGAAAATATGTCAAAGTTTTAGACTAAACCCAACAATATAAAACAGGGAGGAGTTTTAATAATTCAAAGGAATCAAAGATTGCAATTCAACTTTTTATTTAAATTATAATTCTATAATAAACAAAAGAAATGTAGTCATTAAATTGTGATAAAATGTAGTTCTAAGCTAATTAGGGTGATGATTATATGTAATAAAATGAAATCATTACTCTAAACATCTCATCTAGACTAAATACTGGATAAAAAGGTAGAATACATATTCAAATAAAAAGGATCATAGAAATTAAAGAGCTCATAGCAAAAGACTAAAGGGGTAGACAGACACGGGGAACGTACAGACGAACAGACGGACGAAGTGTTGTATGTAATTGTGTAGTTATGTGAGCCTGTATGTGAGATATCGTGGGTCAAACTTGATAATCAGTATTCATTTGGTATCTTGGAGGTGATGTTCTGTAGGACTAGCAAGTTCGTGTTGCAGGAGCTGCGCTGGTATTTCACCATGTGGATCTGTTTTGTTAAACAGCAGAGCTCCACCCCGACTGATCCACGGACCTTGTTGGGCCGATTGCAACCCTGTTCAAACTGGGGGTGTGGGTAGTGCGGTTTGGTCTGCGATCCGGATTTTGTAGGTCGGCTGTTACGCACGGTGTTCCTGTGTCTTAGGCTTTCGCTGCAGGGAAGATTCGTCAGAACCTCGGGTTGTTATTTTCAAAATCTGACTTGCAACTAGTAATGAAATAAAAAAGGAAATAAGTGAATCAATGAGGGAACAGGTTGAGCATGAAACACCCGTGTCCTAAAAAAACAAAAGTTTTTCTAAGAAAGATTCTTTAAAAGTAACTTTGGAGAACGCCTCTTAGAGGATGGGTTTGTGTTAATTATTCAAAAGTCACGGTTTGTGATTTGGTGATCTGGGTTACATGGTGTCGTGTTTTGCTCAACTGTTGTGGGCGTGTCTGTAGTGCATGTGTGTGTGTGTGTGGGTGATGACAAACACAAAAAGGAGAATCCTAGTTTTAACATGAAACAATGATATTAACTCCAACATATTTCAAATCATCTTTCCAATATCAGAACTTGAAATATCTTGAATTACAAGTAATTTTGATACCAAGCATGGCTATACTTCAGAAACTGTATTGTATTAGAGGATTTAGACCATTTTTGTACACAATAACAGATAATAGCTTTCCGTTCGGCATCTTCAATTTTTTTGCATAAATTATTACAATATTGATTTCTTATGTGACTTTTAAGCATGGTTACAGGATTCTTTTATTCTCAGTTTTTCAGTTTTAGGTGTTTTCCACAGCATTTGGAGAGTTCCTTAGGGACAAGCTTTGGGGGTGTTAAGGTGTTATCACCATAGGGGTCAAAGATTAAAGTTTGAAGTCTTGTGAATCTAAACATTAGCGCAAAAGTTTCTCTTTGGTCTTAGATGAGGAGAGTGATAACAGGGAACAAACTCAGCTGGTTGTTCTGCTTTTGTTTAAAGGCAGTAATAAAAAGGGGTTTGAAACTCAGGAATGCTCTTCAAAGTTAATGAAAGTGAATCCTATCAGCAGTCTGTGATAACAAAAATAGGTTCCCTGGTAAATCCTGTTTAGGAAGGGTCGTTTTTCTGACCCGTAATGTATAGATCCCTGCAGAGGAGTAGGGATATATGACAGTACATACAAAGTCCCAGCCAACACATGGATGAACAATCAAAAACATTTCACCTACCAAGATCTTTACAGTTACATAAATATTCATGGTAACTGATATGTGATTGCAGAATCTCTCCTTGTTGGTTCTGGTCAAACTGCCCTAAGCAGGCCAGATACTATCGTACTGATAACATTTACCAAGGCCTTTTCTCAGAGACTCTGTCATTGTTATGCTTAGCGCTATCAGAAGCATACAAAACCCTGAGAGCACAGAACAACTACAGATTCACTGGACACACTCACCGAAACAATTGAATCCCAGACTGGTCTGCCCCAAAAACCCTTTGACCAAATAAACCCTGCGTCTGCCTCTGACCTGAAACCTTCAACTTGACTCCGTCTCATTTCATTCAAAACCGCCACAACAGTTGGGGGCTTGTCCGGGATCTGAATACATCAGATAATGAGGTAAGTGCAGAAGTTTCCTTGTTAACATTTCAGATGGAAATCTGTTCCTTGCCTGTTAAATGATTTAGGAGATAAAGAACTCATTAAAATCTTAATTTGTGGTGGTGAAATAGTGGCATTTTTTTTCTCCCAAAACACAAGAGACATGAAGCAGTCAAGCTTGAGAGGTCTAAATCAAGGGCAGACTGGCGTACCTGGACACCGGGGATTTCCCCGGTGGGCCGCTGGGTCGAGCCATGAGAAAGAGAAAAAGAAAGGGGGAATAAACATACCTGTCAAGTATCCCGTTTTGGCCGGGAAACTCCCGTTTTTTACCCCTCTTTCCCACCATCTTAGTACTTTCCCGTAAATATTAATGTAATAACTAAAAGATACATAAATAAAAACATTCATCTGCCTCTCTAAACTGAATGCTGTCACTAATCTTGCAAGAATTGCCTGAGTGGCAGTTCTCGCGAGATTAGTGTAGACAAGCAGCAACAAACCCGAAAACCACTCAGAAGAGAGATGGATGACTGTAAGAAGACGTTCTGGTGAAAAAAGAGAGAGAGTTTACCTTCCTAAAGAGCTGCAGGATGGGACAAAGTTACACGTTCTGTAAGATTAGTAACTGAGATTATAGCGTCTACCACAGCGGAACGAACAATGTAAGTCACCATGAAAAATCAGCCAATGTTAAAGGATGTGAAGTCTGCAACAAATGTGTCTAATAAGTCATTCGTGAATAACAGAGAACCACATGAGTGAGCATGAGAAATTATCAGAAAATATGTAATGAAAATAAAATGTTAATGTCTAACTTAAAGACAAGTAATGTGAAATTACCAGTAAATATGCAATGTGTTGAGTTGTATATGAACTGTATATTAAATTAACAAATGTGTTTCAAATACCCATTTATGTTTTAATTTAGGCTTCACCTTTTTGAGAACATATATTGAAATATGAGTTTTGGTCCATATCACCCAGCCATAGTAATGTTCACAGCATTTCAATGTCAATAAAGGTCGACCTACCAGATTCTAATCACATAACTGCATTTAGTAAGTTGTTGACATGTGGCTATTTTAGATTTCCTGTACACTTGTCTTAAAATATAAGGGATAGTGAAGTGGTGGTGGGTCAGCCAAATGTTATTGTATCAATGACCTGTTTGCATTAATATCACTATATGCTGTATAATCACTTTAATGCTGGTTCAAGTTAATGATTAATATATGATTATGGTCAAAAGCTACATCAAATGCAGTTTTTTTTAATCAAGGGACATCACAGCGCATGAAGTGGGCCGATCTGTCAATGACTCCCGGACAACTTCCCCCCCCACCTCCCCCAGTCCGCCCCTGGTCTAAATTTCTGATAGGATTTGTCTTGTTGTTGAAACACACAATCTGTATTTTTACTATAAATCTAAAGTGTAATTCAGAATTTTGCTTTAAAATCCACACAAAATGAGTGATTCCAACATTAGGCAGTGATTACAGCATATGGGAGAGGAGCCTGTGTGACACAGGTAGAAGACGGGTGCCATTGAGTGCCCGCCTGGACAAGAAACTGTAGCAGGAGTAGGCACTAGTGGGATAGGGTCTTAGTCAGAGCCATTTGCACTGAGTTTGGAGCCCAAAACAGTGTTTTTGTGTCTCAGATGAGTATGAGGTACTGTTGCAGGGCATTTTTCCAGCTGTGTTAGTGTGTGAGGCTGAGTTACTGATAGGATGTCCAGTTTTTGGTGAGGGTTTGGACTGCCTACAACCTTAGGTCCGTATATAACAGGTAAAGGGTTGTGTTTCCTGCTGTGCGAGCAGAAGAACTATTACTGGTAGAGTTATTGAGATAACCACAGTTCCAGTCATTTCAGAATCAGAATCAGAATCAGAATCAGAAATGTTTTATTTGCCATGTACAGTTTTGGGGACAGTACAAGGAATTTGACTTGGTGGTTGGTGCACAAAACAAGCAACAAAAAGAAATAAAAGAAATAAAAACAACACAACAAAGAACAACCCAGCAACAATAATAATAATAATAATAATGATAAATATAAAGGATGAGGGATAAATAAAGGATAGATAGAGAATAAAGGATAAATAGGATAAATATAAATATATATATACAGTGCAGCAGGTATCAAGCTGGTGGAGGTGGTGATCGGGTGGGGGGGGTGGGGGTGGGGGGGGGGTTCAGTGGGTGACTTGGGGTGTGTTCATGTGGATGGTGGCAGAGGGAAAGAAGCTGTTTTTGTGTCTGGAGGTTCTGGTCCTGATGGACCGAAACCTCCTACCAGAAGGGAGAGATTGAAACAGTTTATGACCGGGGTGGGAGGGGTCGGCCACAATCTTTCCTGCACGCCTCAAAATCCTGGAGGCGTACAGGTCCTGGAGGGAGGGCAGATTGCAGCCGATGACCTTCTCTGCAGAGTGGATGATACGCTGCAGTCTGGCCTTGTCCTTGGCCGTAGCTGCAGCGTACCAGATGGTGATGGAGGAGCAGAGGATGGACTGGATGATGGAGCTGTAGAAGTTCACCATCATCTTTGTTGGCAGACTGAACTTCTTCAGCTGCCGCAGAAAGTACATCCTCTGCTGAGCTTTTTTGATAAGGGAGCTGATGTTCAGCTCCCACTTGAGGTCCTGAGTGATGATGGTCCCCAGGAAGCAGAAGTACTCTACAGAGCTCACTGTAGAGTCTCCCAGGGTGAGGGGGGTGAGGGGGGCTGGGTTCTTCCTGAAGTCTGCTATCATCTCCACTGTCTTTAAAGCATTGAGCTCCAGGTTGTTCTGGCTGCACCAGGACACCAGCCGGTCTGTCTCCCACCTGTAGTCGGACTCGTCTCCATCAGCGATGAGACCGATGATGGCTCTGTAACAAAAGGGAACAGAAGCAGTGTGGTACTGAGTCTCAGTTAATCTAAGTGACTGTTTTTTAGGGTGTTTTCTCTGCTGTATTGGGTTGTAGCAGGTCGCTCAGTAGTTCTTACAGAAAAATATCCTCCCATATTAAGTGAACCACACTAGAGTCAGGTCAATGATGCTAAACTAATAAAGAATAAAAACATGAAGAATGAAAGAAAATAGTTTATTGGTCACTGTGGTGTCTGTGTAGTATTGTTGTTTTTGTTCCTGTTACTGTTCCTGTGATGACCATTGTCTGTTTGTCTATTTGTCTGTTTGTTTTTGTGATGTTAAGAGAAAATAAGGAAAATAATTGTGAAGAAAGGCAGATGGGAAAATAATTAATTAGGCGCACTGATGATGTCAGCATAAAATTAGATTAATAGATTAATTAGAAAGAGATTAAACAAAAGCCAGTTAACTGTGAAAATACTGTAGCATTTACTCTGGAAAATTAATCTTATAACTAATGTGGAGAAGCTACCATTGGTTAGATAGTAGTTAGCACGTCTGCCTCACATTAAGGACAATGTGGGTTCATGCCTTCGGGTGGAAACTTCCTTTCTGTGTGGATTTTGCATGTTCTCCCTGTGCTTGTGTGGATTTTCTCCAGGTACGCCGGTTTCCTCCCACAATCCAAATAACATGACTGTTTGGTTGATTGGAGTCTCTATAATGTCCGTAGTGAAAACAATAATGATTGGATTTTTGTTCATGTCCAAAAGAGTTTCAGGGTAGGGCTAATTATTTATTAACATTCAATTTTGTTCCTAAAACAGTTCAATTGTAAGCTAGGAAATTATTTTATTAAGAGGAATTGTTTAAAATTGTTGTGACATTTATATTAAACAATGGGCATTCCAATTTATTAGACAAAATTACTGAAATTTAAATACTATATGGGAGAAGATGACCTGAACACAATTCAATTCAACTTTAATTGTATAGCGCAATTTACAACAGTCATCTCAATGCGCTTATCAAAATATAAAATTCATAATAACAAAGAAAAAAAACTCAATAAGATCCACATGAACAAGCATTTAGCGACAGTGGGAAGAAACAACTCCCTTTTAACAGGAAGAAATCTCCGTTAGAACCAGGTTCAGAGGTGGCAGCCATCTGCGTCGACTGGTTGGGGTTAGTGGACAGAAGGACCAACAGAACAGGATAGAGAGATAGAACATCAGAGTGTCCCACACTAGTTGAGCCATGAACCACAGATCAGGAACTGCCGTCATCAGCTTCACCACACCTGAAACAGAGCAGAGAGAGAAGGGAGAGGAGAAGGCACTGACTGCAGAAAAACATGATACATTATTATAAAGTCAGCCTACCTTGGCCTTGGGCCTCACTCCCAGTGGCCTAGTCAGCACTTATTGTAAAAGTGACGAATATCCTCCTGTTTATTTATAAGCAAACAGCGACTCCAAGGTTTGTAAATGCGACCGTTCACAGACGAGCCCATGTCCGCTCTAGTGGTTAGGTTACAGTATGTTATGATTCAGTCCTGTTTATGCAGACTGTAAATCATAACCAGCTACATCAGAATTTGAATTTGAACGCACAACATCATTAAAAGTAAGATTAATCATCTAAAGTTAACTGTTGGTATCTAACAACATTTACTATTGGTATTATTAAGTAGAAAGAAAAACACCCGATACGCTCATTTTTGCTGCTCTGGAGTGCTACAGTTACTTATTACCCCCAGCAACATAATAAAGTGGAACAAAAAACAAGTTCTCCCCTTGTGTCTCTCTGTAACTCTAACCAAATAAATGAAATACATCTACATAAATCTGATGAATTATTACTTCTGTATTTATTGAATATCTATCTGAAATATTAACATGTACATTTGAAATGTATTATCTTTTAACTGAATATGAAAACTATGAATTGCATTTTATGAGGGAATCTCTGACGACAGCTACACCTGGCGTTATGGGGTTGTTATCAGGAACAAAACCAAACCCTCTCACAGAGGTGAAAAGTGTTTCTCTAGTAATCCAATAGTGATCCAAATACAGTTCTAAGTAATATTCACTTCTTACAAGCTGGAAGCCTAAGATAATGAATGTAACACAACTAGAAAAAAGATAAAAAGACAAATAATATGAATTGAAATAATGAAGGAAAAACAGTCTAACTAGATAGATTGGGGAAAATGTGTGTTTACTTTGTTTAATTTTCTATATTTGGGTTGATGTTGTGTGAATGTGATGGAATTTGTTTATTTTTAAATTTTAATTGGAAACACAGCAGATGAACATACTGTGTGAGTTGTAATTCCAGACTATGTCTTTCTACAGAGGCCCTGCTATTAAGGTACACTAAGGGAAATAGAAAGAATACGGTAAGCAAGTATAAATTTGAGCCAATAACAGGCATTTTATTTGTTTTTTCTGTTCATGTGTTTTCTCAACTCATAAAGGCTGCAGTTCCAATTCTAAACACCACCCTCTCCGTATGTTGGAAATCACTTCAGAAGGAAAAAGCGAAGTTGAATTCATAAATAAGAAAAATGAAAGGAAATAATGATATAAACAAAGTGTTTTCACCTAGCACTAGAATAATGGTCAAGGTCTGGGTGATTTCTGGAAATGGAGAAGAGGGAGGGGTTTAGGAGACTACTGGTCCATCTGAGGAGGTCCTCAAGCTCTGTAAAGAACCTGCATTTCAGGTCATGGAATTTTCATCAATTAGAGTTTAACTTTATTGACGTGTAAGCTAATTTTCAGACATGAGGGGCAATTTCAGTTTAACACAGAATATTTTGCTGCACTGTGCTCATTTTAGAATACAAAGCTGGGTGAACGAACAAGGTCACTGGTTGCCATGGCAGTAGACTCAACAGATTTAATGAATGGCTAGATAATAAAAAAAACAAAAAAAACAAAACATTGCTTGGACTTAGCTTTCAATAAGACACAGTGGGGACAAAAAAAAGAAAGAAAACATTGCTGGAATTTGAAAATATTTTGGTTTTCGAGACAAAGGTAATTTGCAAAAAGGCAAGTAATCACTGTAAAAAGCAGAAAAGCTTGAGATTAGAAATAAGAATATTACTGTAAAGTAATGTTGAATATAGTTTTAGAAGTATTACAAAAAATGTAATTGGTGGATAATTTGTCAATAGAATGAACCAGTTGTTTAATGATTGTTTAGAGATAAGCATAGGCTCCCATACATTGAAATATGGATAACAACTGATAAGCCACTCAAAACACCTGTGAACGCTGTGAGGTTGGACTTCATGGGAAAAAAGAAAACACGTCACTGTTTCTGGAAAAAGCAAACCAACTGGGAGAAGTGACTGGGTTCAAATGGAAATGCAGTCTGTACCAGTTTGTAGTTCTGAACACACAGTACAACATCAACTCCCATGGTACCACTGAGCCAACAGTTTTCTTCAACAGAGACGAGATGAGGCGTTCTTCTCCTGTTCTAGTGTTGCTTTTCATTCAGTCTGAATACACCGAGCTTCCTTTCTGATCGAGAAACTGATGCCAATTTCAGCTGCAATACTCAATGAAAATCAGAATACAAACACACCATTTTAGGCTGAATGGGTAAAATACATTTGTGGTTTATTTCCTAAAGAATACTAGGTAACATCCTAGAATTCCTCAGAGCGATGCAGCACTGTTTGATTTTTGTGTATATTTGTACATTAAAAGTTTTCTCAGGAAAACATCATTCCTGTAAATATAGGTCATAATATAACATCATATATAAAACTCTGATTGGTTTTACTGGGGTAGTAGATATTTGGGTTTAAATTTTGAACTTTAGTCACAATGAATTGTGGCTGAGAGCAGCACGTGGGTCAAGGATTAAACAACAAAAGATTTAGACTATAGAGAATAGATCAGATGTTTTACGTCTGCAGTAATTGAGTGGTTGATGGCAGAAAGGGACAATTTGACATTTGGTTTGAGGAGGAAGAAAGGGAAAAAGAGAGACAAATGGTTTAGAGAAAGAGGAGAAGAAAGAGAAGAAATAGAAGAAGAAATAGGAATGAGAGAGAAAGGGAAAAAGAGAAGACAAAGGGAAGGAGAAGATCAGTGGAGCTAAAGGTTTAAAACTGGGGTAGCGTTGTCTGGCACTGGTACGTTTGTAGATCTCCTGATAAAATGGTTTGTACAAATGTATACGAAGAAAAGGAAAAAAGAAGAGGGGAGAAGGGAAAGAAAGAGAGAAAGAAGATAAATAGGGGATTTTAAATTATACAGTATTAGAATATTGACTGGGATATGAGTTTTTACTCTTGTTTTTTCTTCTTTAAAGATCCCATATCATGCTATTTTTCACCTCATCTCCGTTAGCTCTAACAACCTCAAAAACAGTATTTGAGGTTTATTTTCCCAAACTTGCCTGTTTTCCAGAATTTTAACCTCTGAAAAGTCACTTTCTGAGCAACTCCACACAAACAGGCTGATTTTAGGCCTACTTATGCATATTCATAAGTGGGCGTATCTATTGATGGGACACTGATTTCCTCCTCCCCGCACGGTGACGTAGGGCCAGAGGACGCTCCGCCCTCCTCCCACCCACTCCGTAGCTGAGCTCATGCTGCTTTATAAACATGAGACAGAGCGTGGGGGCGGGGCGTTCGCCGGTACATACATAGCACTGCATGAAGGATGCTGAAATGCTCACCTTTGTGGGCGTGTCTGTTTACATGTCAGTCACGGCAGATAGCTAACTGGAGGCGCGGCTTCTCCAGCTAAGTGCCACGTCAAATTTGTCATCAAAGTGGGAACGCGTCATCAATATTGAGGCGAGGTGTTAGGGCTCACCCTGTAGTAAGAAAGGAGCAAATCACCCTCTAACTAACGATTGAGGGAATCAATGAAAAAAACACTTTGGGCATGTGTACGAAGCCCAAATAGCACTTTTATGATGTTTAAAGCACAGAAAAGTCATCTTAGCTAAACATGGGCCCTTTAAGTTACTGGATCGACAGCGACTTCACAGACGGTTTCTCAGTTTTACCTCTCCAGCTCATGGCCAGGTTATTGCAGGACTGAGGGAAGTTTTGAAAATTGAGAAAATGGAAATTTGGAAAATGTGGTGTTATAACATGCATTTATATGTTTCCAGAGAAATGGGAAATTGTAATCAGGCAGAGACAAAAAGGAACCGATCAATCTTGAATCCTGAACAGTTTGACGTGACCTGGGCCATGACTTTGAAGCTGAGAGGGAGGAGTCTGGAGCCACTGTGAAGGATCTGTGATCGAAGGGGCAACAGACGTTTCGGGAAAAAGAAGGAAAAAAAAAGGAGGGATAAATTATGAATATGATTGGATAAAAAATAGAGACAAAAGGTAATATTAGATTCTTAATAAAGCTCCAGATCCAGATCATTGGCTCTGGACTGATGTGTGTGGATGTATGATCACTTTTTAATAATTGTTATTCCTAGATGGAGGAGGCACTTTCCCTTGGGTTTTGACTTTAGATGAACATTTTATTGATTGGTGACTAATTTACTAACAAAACTAATCCTCACTTTACCATTTTTATTTCTCCGCAATGTTTTAAATTGGTTTCTGGAAGATCGAAGGAGAAAGGTAATGATGAATGAGTTTATCAGGTTATACAATGATTGTGGAACTGTAAACTGTAACTCGTATTGCCTGTAATGTACTGTTTCACAGTACTGGTTTAGTTTAGATTAGGGACAATAAAGGGGTTAAGCTGTCTTTTGCTTGGTTGGTTTTTGGCATTTAGGACCAGTGGTCACTGTCTTAGGCAGTGACGTGCCGTGACCACTTCGGTTGGGTAGGCACGTTGCAAATTGAGACCACCAATGACAATTTCATATGTTTCTGCTGTCAAGTGTTAATTCAATTCAAATCAATTTTATTTGTATAAAGCAATTTCCAACAAAGTCATCTCAATGCGCTTATCAAAATATAAAATTCATAATAAGAAAGAAAAAACCCAATAAGATCCACATGAACAAGTGTTTAGCCATCTAACAAAATCAACATCATAAACACCATTAAAGAAACATAAACAATTATTTAATATAGTCTCCATACTCTCCCAACAAGATATATCTCATGACATGACAGCACATCTGTTGTTTGTGTTGGAAACACAGAAACACAGAAAAAATGACAACTTAGAACAGCCTCAGTGAGGAGCATCCACAAAGTCAATCCTTCCTTTTGTACCATTCACTGTGAAAAGTATGAAACATTTTCTGACCTTACCTTTGCTGAAGCTCTGGTAACTCAGGTGTTGGTCTCCATCTTTTAAAAGCTGTCGTTTTTTCCTCAAAACAAAGTTTCTCTATCACCTAGCGCTGTCATCCACACTTTAGTGTTATCCCACCCACTAGTTAAAGAACATAGCAGCAGCAGTCACATCTATTCACTAATGTGCTGTGAACTTACGTATAGTATTTAGCATAGCGCAGTTACGTGCAAAGGCAGCTCTCTACGCTGCCTTTACGCATAAATGGATGTCATATGGACCTGACTGCACATGCGCAAACACGTAAAATCACGCAATGGGAACGGAGGCAGAAGAGCGACGTGCCTTTGGGAGGGGGCGTGGCCTCCCTCTGCCTTACAGCGGAGTGGAAAAAAAAAAAAAAGACTGTGCAGCTGTTCCAGGAAATAGCGCTGTTTAGTAATTTGGGCTATGAAACGCACAAAATGCGGACACTTTCAAACTTATAGGTACTGTAGGCTATTGGAAATGGAAAAATAAATAATTTATAAGTAAAAAAAAAAAAAAAATTATAATTAAATAATCAAAATATCAATTCACCCTTGGGTAGGCACTGCCTACCTTGCCTACCATGATGGCACGTCACTGGTCTTAGGGTATTTAATTTGTTAATGCTTTTACATCCATTAATTAGGATGTGAGACTGAGCATAGGATAGGATATCCCAGGCAGTGGATCCAGTAGAAATGACCCTCAGATAACGGACTTAGGTTAAATAGGAAATTAAACAGACTATATACTGGGATTGATTGAAAGCGAGTGTGGGTGTTCGGTGTCTCTCTGGTGATTCTGTAATTCATATACAGGTAAAAGCCAGTGAATTAGAATATTTAGAAAAACTTGATTTATTTCAGTAATTGCATTCAAAAGGTGTAACTTGTACATTATATTTATTCATTGCACACAGACTGATGCATTCAAATGTTTATTTCATTTAATTTTGATGATTTGAAGTGGCAACAAATGAAAATCCAAAATTCCGTGTGTCACAAAATTAGAATATTACTTAAGGCTGATACAAAAAAGGGATTTTTAGAAATGTTGGCCAACTGAAAAGTATGAAAATGAAAAATATGAGCATGTACAATACTCAATACTTGGTTGGAGCTCCTTTTGCCTCAATTACTGCGTTAATGCGGCGTGGCATGGAGTCCATGAGTTTCTGGCACTGCTCGGGTGTTATGAGAGCCCAGGTTGCCCTGATAGTGGCCTTCAACTCCTCTGCGTTTTTGGGTCTGGCATTCTGCATCTTCCTTTTCACAATACCCCACAGATTTTCTATGGGGCTAAGGTCAGGGGAGTTGGCTGGCCAATTTAGAACAGAAATACCATGGTCCGTAAACCAGGCACGGGTAGATTTTGCGCTGTGTGCAGGCGCCAAGTCCTGTTGGAACTTGAAATCTCCATCTCCATAGAGCAGGTCAGCAGCAGGAAGCATGAAGTGCTCTAAAACTTGCTGGTATACGGCTGCGTTGACCCTGGATCTCAGGAAACAGAGTGGGCCGACACCAGCAGATGACATGGCACCCCAAACCATCACTGATGGTGGAAACTTTACACTAGACTTCAGGCAACGTGGATCCTGTGCCTCTCCTGTCCTCCTCCAGACTCTGGGACCTCGATTTCCAAAGGAAATGCAAAATTTGCTTTCGTCAGAAAACATGACTTTGGACCACTCAGCAGCAGTCCAGCTCTTTTTTTCCTTAGCCCAGGTGAGACGCTTTTCGCGCTGTTTCTTGGTCAACAGTGGCTTGACACGAGGTATGCGGCAGTTGAAACCCATGTCTTTCAAGCGTCTCTTGGTGGTGGATCTTGAAGCACTGACTCCAGCAGCTGTCCACTCCTTGTGAATCTCCCCCACATTCTTGAATGGGTTTTTTTTCACAATCCTGACCAGGGCGCAGTGATCCCTATTGCTTGTACACTTTTTCTGACCACAGTTGTTCCTTCCCTTTGCCTCTCCATTAATGTGTTTGGACACAGAGCTCTGAGAACAGCCAGCCTCTTCAGCAATAACCTTTTGTGTCTTTCCCTCCTTGTGCAATGTGTCGATGGTCGCCTTTTGGACAGCTGAGTATTGTACATGCTCATATTTTTCATTTTCATACTTTTCAGTTGGCCAACATTTCTAAAAATCCCTTTTTTGTATCAGCCTTAAGTAATATTCTAATTTTGTGACACACGGAATTTTGGATTTTCATTTGTTGCCACTTCAAATCATCAAAATTAAATGAAATAAACATTTGAATGCATCAGTCTGTGTGCAATGAATAAATATAATGTACAAGTTACACCTTTTGAATGCAATTACTGAAATAAATCAAGTTTTTCTAAATATTCTAATTCACTGGCTTTTACCTGTATATTTGTGTAAAAAATCTTTAAAAAAATTAACAAAGGAGGGATTGATATGTGATTACAGAATCTCTCCTGGAGGGTGTGGCCTCCTCCTGCCTTACAGCGGAGTGAGACTGTGCAGCGTCTAGTCATTTAGGCTATGAAAAGCACAAAATAAATAATAATTATATTATAATTAAAACAAATAATCAAAATATCAATTCACCCTTGGGTAGGCACTGCCTATCTTGCCTACCTTGACTGCACATCACTGACCCTACCAGACTCCAGCATTTTTGATCGTCCATGAAGGAAAGCCAGCGTTTCCTTAGTTTCTTTTTCATTTGGAATGATCTTATTTTTTACATTGGACAAACAGCCAAACACACAACAGCACTTTGGCATGGGGAAACCTTTTCTGTTACAATGGAGTTGTTTCACCCCTAAACAAATGTGGCAACTGGTGTTGCTAGGCAGAAACGTCACAACTTACCCAGAAGCTCGATTTCACGAATGCTGCCGTGGGAGATGAGGAAGCTAGCGGCTAAAGTACCACTGGGCTAAGGTCAGGTGCCTCTTCTGGCAGGTATTTTTGAGACGAGAACTTTAACGGGACTTTTCAGCACAGGTGGTTTGATAAATGAGGGTGGCTTGATTTCACCCCAGACTGTGCATTTTTTAAAATGTGCATCCATACTGTAGAGAAAATGCTGGTATCTATAGCAATATGGGCAGATGCATATGCTTTTTTCGAGAAGGGAGCAGAGACCAACACACTTTGCACTCGTGAACATGCATGGAATTTTTAAAAAAAAAATTGGATATACAACATGATGATGAGTATTAACAGTGTGAATCCTGAGCGCAAAAACACCTTTGGATTGACAGCATGAAGCAAGAATACATGTAAAGTTCTTTGTTATTTAAATTACCCAATGCCCTATTTTGGCATGTACGTATGAAGTTGTGATGTTGTCTATTCCCCAGTGCTGTAAATCTGGCTTTGTTTGAGGCAGTGCATAGCTGCTCTTGTATGAAATATGAGAATAATACTGGGTCTATGCTTGCTATACGATACTGCTCTATTGGCAAGTTTTGTCATTGTAACAGCATGTGATCTGATGGCTGAACTTTTATCCTTTTTGTGACATGCGTTGAGTTATTTGTTTATGAGCTGTTCCTGAGCTGTAAATCCTGTTGAGATGCAGGTGATGTATTTCAACATGTAGTTCAACATTGTTGGGAGTTGGCCGGTGTGATTCATATAAAAGTGTCAGCCCAGCTCTCAAGAGGTTTTAATTCAATACATGACAATCACTTAAAACAAGTGATAAGCACTGTAGACGCATTTTATAGTAGCCTTTCCTAAAATAAAACTAATTACATTCATTGTCCCAAGCATCTTGCTAACAGTATTTGTCCCTCTCCACTTTTTTAAAAAACAAACTGACGCCCTTTGAATCTACTATAGTGCAGAGGAGCGAAATCTGCTGAGACAGTGTACGTAGTGACTTATGTAGAAAGAATATTAGGTAAAAATATTCCAATGCTCAGACACAATGAATTTAAAAGTTAACAGAGGGAGTGAATAGATGTGTGTGTAAGAGCCGCTAGTTAAACTCAGAAGACAAACAAGGCAGGTGGCCCCAAGGGGACTAAAAGAGAACTTTAACAATCCTCCCAGAGGCCCCGCAGAGCCCAGGACACACAGAGGCCCATCCCACCACCTGAGCATCCGAGTGAGCACAGGGGGGTCGAGGTCCCATTGAGCTCAGCTGCCGCCCCTGCAATTATCTCACTGCTTTATATTTTAAGGAGGACATTTAGCTTGAATCAATTTATCTCTCAAGAATAACCTCTGTGACAGGATGGGAAGGTGGGATGAAACTCCCCCAGGATGGTTGACTCAAGGGAGACAAGTCATGATCATGAAGGATGCCAGAAAGGAAAGATTCCATCAAACTAAAAACCTCTCTTTACTTTTTTTTTTAACTTTGTCTGCACATGCTGATTAAGGTCAACACTACAAGAAGTGCAATATTTTAAGACAGCAATGCATGTTTTGTTATTGCAAATAAATAAATAAATGTGTTTCATTGCAAAATTGTGACCATCACCAGCCCTCCCTAATGAAGGGTAAGAAACACTTTATTAAAGGAAGAATATAATTAGAGAGGACAGTGTTACACCTAGGTTTGGGGGAAGGGAACAGGGAAGAGGGATTCAGGGTAGGAAAATAGGTATTGTTAGATCTAGGTGAGGGGGAAGGAAACAGGGAAGAGGGAGTCAGGGAAGGAAACCCAAGGGTGGGTAAGAGTCGACTGTTTCGACTGTTGCCTGCACGTTGAGCCTTAGTTATTGCAAAAGTCAGGTCCCCCACAAGGGCCTCAGTCAGACCCTCATACTGGTATGCAGTGTGCACAGCAGACCCCAGCCTCGCAGGCCCAAGCAGGGGCCATCCCACGCTGTACTCGCAGGCATGCAAGGGCGTGGCCCACACCGCCCGCCCCACAAGACCCTTGCCAAGACCAGCCTTTACAAGTTCTGAGAAGTCAGAACAAAGTAATAGCCATCAGCATGTATGCACTGCTGGTCGTGATTGAAGCTCCAGATAAGACCGAAAAGTCCCTCACCATGCATAGAGGGTTCCACCCAAAATCCATCACCATGAAGCTTAACATTTAGCAGAAGAGGGCGGTTGACGAGAAGTGGGCTTCAGAGCCATTATCCACGAGTAGGAGTACATCAAGAGGATGCTCTAATAAATAGGCTGCTCAGCGAATGCCTCAGACAATCACCAGATGAGGACGATGCGATAGAGGAGCAAGCAGCATCAATTCTCAAGAACTCCACAACACTCTGCCTTCTCTAACCTCCTAAGCTATGAAAAAAAAAAAAAAAAAAAAATCAGATTTTTATCCCATGTTTGCTTTAATAAGCGTTGCGATCATTGTCAGTGCTACAAAACAAAACCACTATTCACTGGCAGCAATGATTACACAGAACCCACAGGTGGCAGATTAGCATAAGCCTCATTTGTTAAATACAAGCACACTTGGGACACACTTTTTCTAGTTTGGCAGCTCACAAATTTTGCAGTTACTTAGTGGGTCATTAGGGGCATACATTGAGATGTGGTGCTTTGCCAGTGCTCCTTATGACACGTGGATGCAGAGAATCATCTGAATTATCATCATTCTTTTTCCTATTTCACACATGTTACAAATGCCAAAGTCCATGGATGTTTTTTTTTTTTTTTTTTTAAGAAAAACAACATTCATGCTGAATGTTTTTTCTTAGTATCTATTAAAATTTGTTCAAGTAATACATCAGAAATAATTTATGATGTATTTTTTTATTCACTTTTGACTTTCAAATGAAGTGCATTATTGACCCCCATCTGTTTTATAGAAATACTTTCAGCAAGTTTGCTGTCCAAGTGTGACCTAACATCTGTCTACAGATGTTTTTTTTTCTTTTTCTTTTTGCAGACAGTGGTAGGGGGCAGTGTTCACTATGACGAACAGAAGTAAACACATTTTTAGCTAGCAGCATTAGCCTCTTTGATCAGCTGGTTGATTGATGGAAAAGAAACATAACTTCTTGTTGGGGGTTGCTTTTGTTTCCAGTGTATTTGGGTTTTCTGCCTGTGCTGATTCAAAATGCTACAAGATTCAAAGCAATTGGTGGGTGACTTGGCACATTTAACTCCTCTTAGATCCTACAAAAGATATCAGCAAGGCGCAAGAGCAAAACTAAAGCAGGACTGTATTGGTTTATTTTCTGTTGGTACTTTATTGATCTGTTGTTGTCTGTCTGACGAAAGTCACTTAAAAAAAAAATATATATATATATACAAACAATGTTTGCCCTGAGTTCAATACTTTTTAGTTGAGAAGCATTGCCCTTTAAAATAGATTTCTATAGTGTAGATAAAAGTTTCAGTTCATGTGATGATACAAAATGACAATAAGAGAGAAGTAAGTTCAATTCAAGAGACATATTCGTAGCCTTAGTTTTTTTCCTCCCTGCACAGCCCCCCACAACAGAGATCAAAAGTAATCAATGCTTAAAAACATCCAATTCTATTTAGTAAAATGTTCAATAAAATCAATTAGATGTACCCACATTAAACTATATCCATGTTTGTAATATTTTTCGTTTGCTTTCAGGATAGATTTTCGTTCAACCAGAATAATGTAATCTTTCAGCAATCCAATGTGTATAGATAGTCTTGCATCCAAAGCAGAACAGAAAAGTCACCACTGTAATCATGGAAATTTGGTTGAATCAGTGCAGCTCCTACATCTTCCAAATCGTGCAACTGTACAAAATGCATTTCATCCTTATTATTCCAGAAGATGCAATTTCCCTAAGCCTTCAGAAATAGATTTCACGCAAGTCACTATTTGCATGAGTCAATTTGTATTCATGTTTTACTTGCGTCGCAACAGGCTGTCATTTGTGCAGAACAAAAAAAGCATCGACCGCAATAAAAGGCATAAACTGTGATGATCAGTTTTAGTATGATGTAAAAATCTAAATTTTAAAATAAAAAAAGACAGTTTATTGGCGTGCAAACCAGAGCAAATGGCATTCAGCCACATTTACATTCTTTTTAAGTCCTGTGAATGCTATAATTTATTTACCCTGAATCAAAGTAGCATTTTTACAAGGTTCAAAAAACAAAGTAGACAGTCAGGATTCCATGGTGAAGAATACACACGCAGTGAGTAATAATGCACAACAGAGTACCGTGTAACACAATGGCACAGAGAACAATAACAATCAGGGAAATATGAAGGCAGTGAATGAGTGGGGAATGCACTGAGGGAGCTAATTCAGGAAGTGGATTCAGGCGAACAGAAGGTCAAATAACACGAGTGGATGAAAAGCTAGGTAGCATGTGGGTGGCAGGGGAGAAGAGAGGAAAGGAACCGGATACAGCAATGACAAGAATATTTAATAAACAGACAATAATATTACACAACTCAGTAATGAAAGCTATTCATAAACAGATAATTAATTTGGGGAATTCTGTTTCTTTTTGTCAACTAAGCAGGAAGAGAGTGTGCAGTGCATAAATTCTTTACAAAAGGGTTGACAGCCTATCTTTGTCTGTCATCCTATATGTCACCAATATAATTTTCTAAACACCTTTATAATCAAGCACTTTGTATATACAAAGTATTTTATTTACACTAATTCAATGACGCCTATAAAAAGGAAAAAGAAACAAGAGCACCAAGAGAGCACAAACCTCCTTTGCCACATATTGCCAGTTATCTGGATCAATGATTGTGACCATGGTGCCATGATCATTCACACTTTAAAGGCTTGGAATACAATTCTACCTGTATTAAAGGGGCAGTATGATGAAAAAATCCCTTTTTAATGGTTTTGCTACAGTGATAAACATCCCTTTAGCCTTATTCAGAGGGTCAAAGTTGAAAAAGTTCTGTTTCCTCCCTCCCTTGTTATTCCACATTTTGTAAAACGTCAGCTACAAACGGGCAGGTTGGACTTTTCTCGTGTTGTGACATCACATCGTGGAAACGCCTCCTCCTGACAATCCTGGCTCCTCCTACCCTATAAGCAAGCTTGGGGAGTAACGGATTATAAGTAACGGCGTTACGTAATCTGGATACGAAATAATGCAACTGTAGTCCGTTACAGTATATTTAAAAACATGTAATCAGATTACCAGTATTTTTAATAAAAATGGGGATAACATTTTAAAAGCAATTAGAATACTCTACCACAAACACATGAAACCAACCAGCCTGGCTGGTTATCATCATGAACAAGTTACTGGTATTCTATCTTCTTGTGTCTGTATTTGCACGTTTTCTTACATTACTTTAACATAGTGATACTTAGAGTAAGTTACCGATTCCATTTTTTAACAGGTAACTTGTAATTTTACCAGCTTAGTTTTTTAAAGTAACCCACCCAACCTTGCCTATAAGAATGTAAGCTCCTCTTTCTCAAACTACCTCACAGCTAAAACAAACACTGTGGTTTAATATAGAATAATATAGAATATATATTGTTGTCATATATGTAAAGCTACATACATGAAATGTAAAATCATATGTCATTAATATATTTTAATGCGTATTAAAGTATAAGATATAATTTGTTAAAGCTTTTAATTTATATTTTGAAAAATAATAATGCACAAATACTTATCACATGACATTAAAAATAACAATAAGTTTAAAGGACACTTTTGTGTGTAATATATATATATGTAATAAAAAAAAATTTCCTCCTCTCATTCAGCAGATCTTAGCCTCTTATGGACAGCTTCCTGAGAATGCCCCCTCCATGAACACCACAGCAAGCAGCAGGACATACACACAACATGTATGGTAGTGACTGACATGCATCCTCTCTCTATGGTAGAAGACATGGGCGTCAAGCAAATGATTGCCAACTTCAGTCCTTGATATGAACTACCATCTCAGATGTATTTGTTATTTAAAAGTGCATTTTCATTATTGATGGATGTACAATTCAAAATAAATGTTCTTGCATGCATAAAATTGTGTTAATTTGTTTTATACCTATTTAAAATATTTAAAATCTCCTCTCAAGTCGTGATATTTAGTTTTTTAATATAAGTAAAACATTTATCCGATTAATCGATGTATATAGCCCTTGTCTTTTCAGAGGGACAAATGTAAGAATGGAATCACAAAAATCTCAATAATCATTGACTTAGAACAAATGAAAATGGGTGAAAAATAGCATAATACTGGACCTTTAATAATGATACATAAGGTTCAAATGTATGAGCACCCCCATTTTTAAAAAATTGAGATGAAATCCAATCCGGATGAAACTCAGTGAGGTAATTGAGGAACTAACTTGACATAAGCGTGACAAATTTTCTTAAAGATATCAATATCAATAAGAACTGAGAAAGGAATTTTTCAAAATGTTGCCAATGATGACAGATAGTGAATTTTCCAATTAATCCAGAATCAGTTTATTGATAGAGATCCCCTCCAAAATTTAATGGAATCTTTCATGGTCTAAGGTCAATCTTTGGTTAAAATTGTGTCTATATCTGTTAAGTGCTTTTGGCGTTATCCTGCTAACAGACAAACAAACAAAGTGCCCAATTTCGTTCTTAGCTGTTTCCATGGCAAATTTCAACCTGCTGCCAAATTCACATTATGGATCGGATCCATACTAAACTCGACATTTTGATAGAGGTCACAACCCAACATCAATCCTCTAAATTTGAATGAAATGAAAACTTATTTAAGCTGTTTAAGAATTTTTGAAAGTCGTAAATGGGCTTTCTAATGTTAATTTCCAAAAATCGCTGAGTCAGCAATCTGGATCGGATCCAAATCATGTTTGGTCAGATGTTGCATGTCATAGCCTTACATCATCCTGCTAAATCCTGAACGAATTGATGAAGATCTGACGGAGATATGAATTTTAGAAATGTTGCCCCATGCTAAAAAAAGGGGAATCTTGATCTTGAACCGACCTTCACCAAAAACCCAAAAACCAATTCAAAGAAAATAAATTAAGTGGATTTGTCAAAAATTGAGGACACCATTGTGTACACAGACAGACACACATGCAAACGTGACGACCAACCGTTGTCAAAAGTAACAAACGCTGGTGAAAATATCACCTCTTTTGTGGAGGTAAAGGAAAAAGAACCCGGTGAGTGCGTCAGTACTTCTGCCTCTCTACAACGACACTAATGAGGACACAGGTTAATGCTTGTTCTGCCATCAAAAACTCTCATGAACTGCACTCATCAACAGAATGGTCTCCGTTTTCCCTAAACTGAACCTCATTGCACAACACTTCAGCTAAAAGCACAGGCTTTCATTCATCCATCAGACAAGTAATTTAATCATTTAATTTAATCATATTACAGAATCACAACTTTTAGTTCTACTTCTCTTTGATAAATAAAACATCAGCAGATTGCCTGATCTAAAAAGCCATCAGAATAAGCTATTGTAAGTCTACTTATCCAACTAAAATCATAGGTAGAAAAATAGGAGAAAATCTTTTCTTTTCATTATCAATGTGTTACCCCAATTTCATTCAAGTGTAAATTTTCAACTATTCAGCCTCCGTAATGTCTGTGGTGATCAAACAATAAATACTACATTTGTTGGAGGAAAATTATAGCTATTACTTTGTACTAGACGACTAATATCTCCTATTATCCTTTCGTCTGTTACACAGCAAAATCATATCGAAATTACATAGGCCTGTACGTTGTATCATCAAATCTAAGAAGATACATAACACAAGCAGTTCTCCTATTTTGAGTACTTTGAATTAACACATTGTCATTACAAAATGTATTTCTTGATTTGAATTTTTCATTGTTACTTTCTTTTAGGTTTAGCTACTCAAAATGTGAAGTTCATGTCCATCTTACGTTAAAGACTAAAGTCGGCAGCAGAAAAAAAGAGGTACATTTACACTAATTGTCCACTCCAGAGTGTAATGGTTTCTTTGTGTTACCACTGCCAGGTCAGTCCCTTTTCATATTGCGTATCCCTGACGCCATTGGGTTATGAAGACATAGCAATAAGTTTCAACAAAAGAAAAAAACTCATATTAAATCTACAAAACATTTATTCACTAAAGTTTTTAGAATAGAAGTATAGCATAGAATACATTTGTCATATTAACATACATTTACAGCATACGTTGCGCATTATGATTACATAAATTGTGAATACACATGATCAACGACAACAACAATACGTAAAAAAGTCGTCAATTATTTTCAATGTTGTATAAAAGCTTATTTTCAAAAGAATATGTGATGTTTATATTGGAAAAATCCTGGCATCATGTGCTGCACATTAAAGCTGCTGGAGTTGATTTTTTTAATCAGATAAAGACAGAGTGCAGGCCTCAGAGATCAATAAATCCAAGACCATGCGCTCGAAAAAAAAGATCAAGAAAGTCGAAATTACCGCTCGAAAGTTGGTTTCCATCTCCACTGTGAACACTCTCGTATTGACATTTTGTGCATTGCATTGTGGGATGTGGCATTCTGTAGACAGATACACAGACAAGGCGGACAAGCTTGACACCACTTTTATTCTAGTTTGTTCTCAGTATCCTTCTATGGAACCAGGGGCATTTCTAGACCCCCTGGGGGCTCTAGGCAAGAAGGACTATGGGGCCTCCAGGCCTCAGAATGATGATGAATGAAGTCCAGGACGACGGGTCAGTATGAAATATTATAACAATATATTACTATATTATCTTTCAATTCTAAATACAAATTAGCCAAAGTCTAGACTAAACTGACAGCAGGATTGATGCTGGTATCAGTTTTACCATTTGACAACAAACACTTTATTCTGAAAGAAAACATCATTGGCAGCAAAGGACTCATTTATTGTGTGGCTATGAATGTACAGTATGTACACAGCCATTGGCAACAAGACTAATGATGTGTAAACAAAGCTGGACTACTTGGTGTAAACTAAGAATAAATATGTACTCTAAGTTTGTCATGCCTCAGAAGTTTGTTGTTAACCACAATGTCAAATTTGAGTGCTTAACATATACATAAAAACACACTTTATGAATGTGTTTAGAAGAAAATGGCTGAATTCACTTTACACAGACTTAAATGTGCAGTTAACTTTTCTGGTGGTGGATGACTGGGAGTTTGGGACAAAGTAACTGGGACTAACTGGGGCTACGCCTCTGTATGGAACAATGGGATGTTTACAGGCAAATGGGGTTTGGGACTTCATCAATCACGTGATTTCAAGATGCGGTGAAAAAAAGGCTCTAAAACAGTGACGTAGTCCTATTTTGAAAAGTTAATAAAACAAATATAGTTTTGTTAGGCATAGATCTGTAGTTGCACAATACCCACGGTACCCCGTGGTGCCAAATTGTAACGGTTCCTACCATACTTGAAATTCTACACAACGGTACTATCGTGGATTACGATTCTACCGGTAGCAGTTTCCGCTACATAGCGGCTGCCTCTACTCTCCTCCCGGCTTCTCACCGCACAGTCTAAGATCACTGCACGCAATTAACTTGAAAACAAACCAACATGGCAACCGGACTCCACAGCTGCTGAATGATTGGCTGTTTGCCTGTTGCTGGTGACGCCCGTCTGTGAGCTGATTGGCTGTTCGTGTGTTTCTGCCAGCATTAAGGAACTGAAGACAGCTCCGCTTTGACAGAAACTCACTTCAAAACAAACAACAAGCTAAAGTTCTGTCTCGCCTGGACGCGTGCACGGCTTACAGTCACGTGTCATGGCAGAAAAACCGGGCCCGAGCGGCGAGTCTGCTGCAGCAGCGTCGTCGTCATCAGAGGTATCACTAATTTTGCTCAAAAAACAAAACTCCAAAAGTCCCATTTGGAACTATTTTGTTTTTAAACGAGGAAGAGACGGTAAAGCATAGGAGATCCACTGTGCAGGCGCTGTCACCAGCTATAGGAGCCAAAGGAGGAACACTTTTTTAGTTTGTTTTTCCACATAATCTTATTTTATTTGTTTTTTTTATTTACAGAGATATTTACAATGTACAAACAATATTTGCAAACTATATACATACAAAGGAGGGATCACATCAAATCTCATAAAACAGCAGTGACGTCATCTAGAAAATGCATACAAATATAGTTTTCTCAGGGATTCAGTTCCTGTTTATTGTATTTTATCCTCTATGGTTTATTATGTTGGAGATGAAGCATTATTGTCAAGTAGTTTTTTTTTTTTTTTTTTTTTTAAAAGACAGTGAATTTGAAATCCTAAGTTGATTATTTATATTAGTTAAACAAATTGATGTGAAAAGGAAACTGCATCATTGGTTTTTTTTAAAAAAAATTTTATTGCTTATATGCTTTTGTTTATGTACTCTTATCATGCACCAAACAACACTATAAGTAATTAACAAGTATTTCTGACTTGTACAAATACAGTGCAGTTCATAAAATAAATAAATAAATAAATAAAAAAAATAAATAAATAAAAAATAAAAATAAATAATAATAATAATAATAATAATAATAATAATAATAATAATAATAATAATAATAATAAAGGCTTCAGCATCGCGATATTACCAAGAACCGTGATACTTTGTCTGGTATAGTGTCGTGGTTACTCATTTTGGTATTGTGACAACTCCACATAGATCTTCTAATCAGTAAATTTCAAAGGTTTTAGGCCACATTTGTAAAAACAGTGAAGGATTCCTTTAAGGCCTAATTTGGTTTCTGAATGACTTTTATCTTAACAAGGGAAAATTCAAAGAATTTCCCTTAGAATTCGAGGAAAGATTTTTTCTAAGAATGACATCACTAAGAGCTATTTTTAGCCTTTGGATGCCTTGTGAATATTGGCACTGGTTTATATAAAACCACATTGAGCTAAGGACTTAATAACTATTAGAAAAAGTGTGCAGTGTGAAATATTAAGATTAGAACACTCCACAGAGAAGGGAAAAATGCTACATTTCTGCACAGATACTTGGTGTAACTTTTTGCCTTTGTTGTTTGAAGATTACATGCAATGATTGACAATGACTAAACGTTAAACTCTCTTGCCAGTTGTCTTTTTATTGACTTGCTGCTGTTTTAGACGCAAGTGATTGCTGGAGTGACAAAAAGAGAGTACCGTTATATATCTTTTTCTAATCACACGGCTTTATCCTTGATTCTCTTCATCCCAAAAGCATTGAATAAAAAACAAAAAAAGGTTTAATCCCCCATGGTCCTCACAGCACATGATTATCCTGCATTGTGTGATTGTGCGTGTGTGTTTTTGTGACTAAGTGATACTGAAATTGAAAAGCACTTTGAGACCACAAGGGGAATTTGGGGAATTTTATTGCAATCAACCACCGAAAAAGTCTCGCGTTGTTTGACTCTCGTTATTGTGCTACTTTATAGTCACTAGTTAAAGAACGGCTTATATTTATTCAATATGAAATTTGGAACGAGCAACAAAAGTTATTTTTTACTACTATTTGTAGGCAAAGGCCACTTAACCATTGAATACAGATAATTAGTATTCAACATCATGTGATGAATAATCACAGTGTTAAAAAGTTGTCAGCCACTGTGGGAGAGATTAATAGACGACATAGCAGCAGTAATACGGCTGCACACGTACCTTTCAATACCTTTAGAGCCACAGGGAAAAATCGCTTACCTACATTTCACACCAACATCTCTCTTGCCATGTGTAACATAACATAAGATGTAAAATATAATATGATTCCACATATCCCTGAAACATATTTATCATATGGTCATTAAATGCAACTCCCCTGTGGACTAGAGTAATGAACTCAGCTCAGTTTTAACCATCCTGTCTACCTGGTAAGTGGATATGTTACATGAGCTCCGTTATGTAATTCCAGCAATATATATTGGCTTTATGATAATGAATTACCACAACTTTATTAGGGAGTGGTTTGTGTAGTTTTATGGAAAGTTGTAGCATTTATGGAAAGTTCGAGAACACTTTACTTGAAGTTTTATACATAAGGCTGACATTACGCTGTCATTATCTGTCATTAGCATGAATAAGGTGTCATGAAGGCTGTCATTAAAGCTGCAGTTTGTAGAAGGCATTGGCTTTCCGTACGGTTGCCGTATCAATATACCGACATTCTATCTGTATGCAGAGCCCCTCATGGGCCAGTTTAAGTCACGTGATAAGGTCAGTCATTGGTTAGTTTAAGTCACTTGACTAAGACTAAAACTAAACCTAACCCGACAAATTGTTGCGATATAAGGTTATAACCTATCCCTAACCCTAAGACGCTACGTACGTGTACTTCCGTAAACGTACCAATAGCACTGGGGGGGTTGTTTTTCGGCAGCCCTACAAATAGACACTTTTCTTTGTAGAATCCTCTCTCCACTCTGTTTTCCCTTACCAGTATATTTTGTGAATGCTCTTAGTGACTTTCTTCTCAATAGAGACTAATGACAAATGTAGGGACTTTATCTTGTGTTAGTAAAGACGTTACTAAGTGTTTTAGAGACTCTGACATGAATGCACGTATCACCAAAGTTACTGCCCTGAACAGCGGCTGCTGCTATGATCCCAGCTGCCTACATGCTGCTCTGAGCTGACTGACAACCACCACTCCACTTTCAGACTATAAAATAAATTGTGTCTGTTCTTTGTGACTTAAATAAGCTTCTCTTTGGTTTACACGTAATTTATCCTGTCTGTTCTCACTCTTAATCTGAAGTCAGTACGTGCGGCGGACCCTGCGCAGTCACGGGGATCCGCGAGGATGAGAAACCGGTCCGTTTCTTCTGAGTTTGTGCTTTTAAACTGTTGCTTCTCTATCTCAGTCTGCCTTTTTCCACTTGATTTGCTGTGTAACTGTTGTGTCTAACAAAGTGATGGAGACTTCTGCTGGAACATCCGCCATTGCACTTTTACTATCAATGGTACAGTATGTGAATCTGCCTAACTTCAGTTGATCAGGCAATAGTAACGCTTAAAACAGCTCATGGAGCACTGGTGTTTTTTGAAAGATCTCTGATTGGCTGAAGTCCTGCGTCACGTTCCTGGATTTCTAAATGTCGTTTACAGGGCCAGGAGAAGGAGCAGAGATTCACTGTCCACTCATAACACTTTGGATTACAATATGCTCAAAGATGATTATAGATTTTTGACCAAATAATGCCAAAAAGAAAAAAAAAAGTGTTGTTCGCTATATTATGATACTTTTCGCTAAATTATGACACCTTTGGAGCTATGTTGGCATTTTTTGGGTTAGGTGGAGGGATCTATCTGGGTTAGGGTTAAGGTTAGGTTTAAGGAAACAAACACCGCTTAATGACAGCCTTCATGATACCTTATTCATGCTAATGACAGCGTAATGTCAGCCTTATGTACAAAACTGCAAGTAAAGTGTAACCGAAAGTTTTTCCATATCTGTTCATTAAGTAGCTACACTAACACATGTTGTTAGCTAAACTGCTCTTTCTCTTTCTACAGTGTGAGATGCATGCTAACAAGCTTCTGCACCACAGAGAGCGACTATGTCATTTTGAAGTCCATCAAACGAACAGGAAGTATAACAAAATGAGAACAACAAAAAATTAATAAAAACATTAGGCTACATGGTCACAAAATATGAAACAACACAAAAACAACACAAATTCAAAGTTCAGCACCACGGATAGCGACATCATTTTGACACCCACTTTAACTATTTCAACTCAGTTTCTGTATCAGTAACTACAAAGTTTAATAAAACTGGCACAGTGGCCCACATGTTCACAAACACTATTTCAAATGAAGTACTCTAGAACTACTCACCACTATTTGAAGGGCATACGAAGAGCCTTGCGCTCCACCAACTCGTTCACGATGCTCCGTATTTTCATTTTCTTTATTCTTTCATTCTCTATGTACAACATGGCAAGCCCACTCAGTCTCTCCTGTTCCACTGTGCTCCTCAACTGGTTTTTAAGGAGTTTTAACTTGGAGAATCAGCGGGGCAACCTATAGACCCATTTCAATCTGGACAAATATGAGACACGTGACTGACATAACCATGTTTACAAAGTGACGCTTGAAAAATTGCAATGAATGAACTGCTGTTAAGGCTCAAAATTAGTTTGCAGATGGTCACTTTTTACTAGAACCAGACTGAGATACCGCTCTGTCCGCTCCTGATTACATTGACACAATTGCTTCTGTTGTTTTGCACCGAGCCTGCGTGCGCATGCACCTAATTTAGTATGCATACATCACATGAAATGGGTCTATATAACATCTGGGAGCCTCTGGGCACAAGTCATAGGAGGGCCCGCCTTCTCCAGCTCCCCTGAGTCGTGGTAGAGGCCCAACTCCCTTAAGTTATACCTCCTATCCGAGCCATCAGGAGTCGTCTGGCTGCTGACCACCGTAATTACAAGTCACAGCTTGTGTCACGTTTCCGTCAGTGACTCACTGTCTGCCGTTGGAACATCCTCGATCTGTCTCATCTGTACCCTCACCACACTCAGCCTAATGGGGATGTAACCGATATCAATAAATCAGATCAATAGTTTAGAATTAGGAAAGGTCTCCTTTTCTCTTTACTGTCCATCTTTGTGGCCTGTCTTTATACCTGACAGCCGGATTCATAACAGAGACCGATTCAGAATGTTCTCTGTCTTTCTCTTGCCAATGCCAATTGTTTAGTTTCATTTGAATGTCAGTGTATCTCTGGTGATCATCTTCCTCCTGTGTCCTTGTCCCATTTTCTCCTCCCTTTGTTCTCCTCAAAGTCAGTTTCTTGCCTTGTTTCTAAGTGACACTCTGATTCTAAAGAGACTGTGTGAAAACTAGTCAAAAATAAGTCCCAAATTTAAAGAGAAACACAGCAAATGTGGAAGCCAAATTCATTTCATAAAGGTATAATATATAGCAAACAATGACTATCAACCAAATCCATGGAGTACTACCTGATACTAAAATCATTACATTTAATGATATAAACACGTGTTTACAGTATTCAAAACATAATGTAAGAGATTGGTTGTTGGAGCTATGGAAATTTTAAATTTTAAATTTTAAAAATTTTAAATTTTAAAAATTTTAAATTTTAAAAATTTTAAATTTTAAAATAATACTAATGTACAAGTTAAATACAAACTACACAAAGAACAATTCACGAGTATCACCTTGTAAATTGTTTTTAAACAAATGATTTTGTTTTTAATAGGAAAATGTTGTATCTCAATGCACCTTTAGAAACACGCAGGGATGGTTAGGATAGGATAGGACGTGACCCCCCCCCAAAAAAAAATCAGACTGGGGGACATCATATGGTATATACTCTTTGTAGTCTTGTCAGTATAGTATTATATGGTTAGGTAAAATGCTTACAACATGGGTTATATGGTATAAAAGTTGATATATACAGTATATACCAAACTTTGATCCCAACAAGTTCCATCTAACAGTGACACTTTGTTAGATAAAATGAGGAAAAAATATCAATAAAGTTAAAAACACTTTAACCAGTTTGCCAAAATATAATAATAATAATAATAATAATAATAATAATAATAATAATAATAATAATAATAATAATAATAATAATAATAATAATAATAAAATTGATATCCTGTATCTTCAAGTAAACCTTTTGAGATTGTTTTCATCAGTAGAAAACTTCCTATATTGAAACTTCCTACAGGTTTGTGTATTTAAGGACATGAATGTAAGAACTTTGATGGGAATTAAAACATCTTTTAATTGACATTTAAAAGCTTTTGTGGTTCAAACCTGTGCAACCCTGTGCCTATAGCAGCTCAACAAACAACCTGGGGTGAATCTCTGAGCTACACAGTATTTGTTTCAAAGCCAGTGTTCTTTGAACTACAGTGATGTCATTTCCCTCTTGAGAGCTGATTTCAATGTGAAAACACTGGCAGAAGAATTGGTTCCCACGCCTCTGCCTTTCAATTCCTAATCCTCATCAGACAGCTTTCGATAGTAGGAGTGTGTACAGTATGTGCGTGTGTCTGTTGTGACGTGTGTGTACTATTGTGTGAGCATGAGTGTGGAGGAGAAGCATGGTCTTTCGGTCTCCTAGATTATGTTTCCTCAATGAAACGATGAGGAGGCTCAGTGATGGCTCTTCATTTAATTTAGGTGTTCTTAATTTTAGGTTTTGATTAAGAACCTAAATGTATTAAAAAAATGCAGAAAATGAGCTGGAAGAAGATTCACTGGATACATGATTTGCAAATTACACTTTTTCTAAGATTTGGCAATATTTTTACTGAAATTAAAATTCATTGAAAAATTTGTATTCATTGAATACTCTTAAATGTAGTTTAAAGGTCCAATATTATCAGTTATCGTTTATATTCAAAACTTTTCCTATTTGGTTTGTTCATAAAGAACTTGAAGGCAGGATGACACTAGAGACGATAAATAAACTTTCTTTTGAGGAAAACCGACAGCTTTTAAAAGATGGGAGACCAACACCTGAGTTACCAGTCCTTCAGCAATGGTAAGGTCAGAAAATTGTTCGTATTTTCCACAGTGAATGGTATGATTGGCTTGGCTTTGTGGATGCACCTCACTGAGGCTGTTCCGAGTTGTTGTTGTTGTTGTCATTTTCTCCGTGTTTCTGTGTTTCCAACACAAACAACGGATGCGCTACTGTGTCATGAGATATATCTTGTTGGGAGAGTATGGAGGCTATATTAAATAATTGTTTATGTTTCTTTAATGGTGTTTTACGATGTTAATTTTGTTAGATGGCTAAATGTTTGTTCATGTGGATCTTGTTGGGTTTTTTCTTTCTTTTTATGAATTTTACATTTTGATAAGCACATTGAGATGACTTTGTTGTAAATTGCGCTATAAATAAAGTTAAATTGAATTAACACTTGTCAGCAGAAACATATGAAATTGCCACTGGTGTTGACATTGGTGGTCTCAATTTGCAACGCCCTGCCTACCCAACCCTAGTGCTCACGACACGTCACTGTTGATCACTCCCTTCAAATGGTTTTTTGGTGTTTGTTGTTTCGCAATTTTCTGTTCACTGCTTCCCCCTCCAGGTTCTCCAAACAATTGGACCTGTTCGACCAGCTGACACTCATTCCGTTGATTAGATGGGTTTAACTATGGTTGTTGGGACTACAAACAGGCGTAGCCAAACCCTTAAGCCCGCCCCCAGAACAACAAACATGGAAAAACCCAGCTAAAATGGGCGCCCGAGCATATCACCTACAATGGCTGCCAGGACTACAAATAGGTGGAGTCAAGTTGAAATGGAATGCAACTACAAAAAGGTATAGCCCCTTAAAATGGCCGCCGGAACTATAAATACAATCCCATCCAATCCACTTTCTTTACATAGCCCATTTACAAAATAGAACATTACATTAGAGGGTCCACACCATGAGGTTCCTGGGCGTGCAGATCTCCGATGATCTCTCCTGGATTGCAAATACCACGGCGGTGGTGAGGAAGGCTCAACAGCGTCTCCATTTCCTGAGAGTGCTCAGGAAGAACAACCTGGAGGAGAGGCTACTGGTGACCTTCTACAGAGCCACCACAGAGAGCATCCTGACGTACTGCATTACAGCGTGGTATGCAGGGTGCACAGCAGCAGACAGGAGAGCGCTGCAGAGGGTCATCTGCACAGCCCAGAAGATCACTGGCTGCTCCCTGCCCAGCCTGGACGACATTGCAAACTCTCGCTACCTCAGCAGAGCAGGCAACATCATCAAGGACTCCTCCCACCCCAGTAATCACTTGTTTGACCTGTTTCCATTGGGCCGACGGTACAGGTCACACAAAACCAGGACAAACAGACTCAGGGATAGCTTCTTTGCCAGAGCTATCACTGTAATAAACAAATCCGCTCACATCTCTCACACATACTGATCATATTGATCTTGTGCAATAAAACATTAATTTGAAAACAATGTGAACCTTTTATAAAGTATATTCTCATAACTTAATAAACAAACTTAACTCAGGTGAAAATTGGATTCCTGGAACACTGTTTGAAGTAAGAAAGAATAGAAGTAATCAGTACTAAGAAATACATGTACTGTAGAGAAGAAAAAGTGTTTTACTAATATGCATGCTCTTTAAATGCAAAGAAATTCCTTTCCCCACAAACTGTATAGTGCACATTTTAAAGGTGAACAAATGGTGAACCAGCCACTCACGACCCAACATCCATTTAGTATTAAAACTCCTCAATTTCGTCTTCTTTTTAGATCCTCTTCCATCTTCATTTTCCTCTGTGTCAGCAGCAGCCTTCCTTTTTAGAAGTTCAGGTTTGTTTGTTTTTTCCTAACTCATTTTACAACTTAATTTCAGCTCCTGTTGTTTGTTTTGAGCCATTCCGTTTGTCTTCTCCGATACCAAACCACAACAGTCACGCTAACGTAAGCATGTAGCCAATTGTTGTATGACACGTCACAATATGGTGTTCATGGGAAATGTAGGATTATGTAACACATATGACACTTAGATTATTAAGCAAAGTAAAGTAATAGTGAAATAATAAGTATTTAAGTATAATTTTAGACAAGTTGATTAAGTACAACTCAAGGAGAGAGGAGCAGAAACGTGAGAAACAGACTAATTGCTTTTAAAGGTAACATGTATTATTGAAACAGACAGAAGACATTTAAAAACATCAAACATTAATTTGAATGGCCATTCAGTGCATACTGTATGTATAGTGTTAAGTATGATAACTATAAAGACTATTAAGTTCCTGAGAACCCTGTTTTAAACAGTGTTGGTAACGTTATTTTAAAAAAGTAATTAGTTATAGTTACTTCTTGTTCTATCAAGTAACTGAGTTAGTAATTGAATTACTCTATAATAAAAGTAACTCACTACCAAGGAAAGTAACTGCTTCTACGAGTTATCACTTAATTAGATCACTTTCATGGTTTGTCACAACAGTTTTATCATTAATTGAAGCTTACCTACCTCTAGCAACAACATCTAAAGCGTAACTTGCGTGTGTTGCAACGTCCTGGCGGAAAACAGCCCAATCTGGCAACAAAGACTTGTTGCCTCGTTTCTGCAGCCTGCCCATTCAAACAGACACAGTGGTATTTGTTTTGTTCATCACCAGCCAAAATGGCTATAGTAACCCTACAATGTTACCCGTCAAAGGAAATTTTTACTCGCATTTGGCGGATGGGCGGGTGTTAATTTAAAGCCCGGTCTTAAACCATACAGAATGGGCCAAATAGTTTCTAGTTTACTTTGTTCATTCCGCTATGGAACAAACATGCAGGTGCTGAGGGTGAACCTTCTTGTCATCCAGCCTGTTTGGAGGCGAAAGACGAGGAAAAGAAAATACTTAAACTTAGCTTGGTTGCTAGCCCCGCTCGGCATCCCCGCTTCTGCTTCCGATCACACCGCTTACATCTACTCTGCTGGAGGACACCGCTGAGGCTACGTAGTAGGTCCAGAGTAGTCGCATCTCACTATAACTATAACTGTTTGATTTACCTAAATCTAAGATTGCCTGGCGGTGGTATACTATTCTAGAGTAATTACGCTGCATGTTCACTTAGAAATGATCTACTGTTTAATATCTGCCAAATTACTCAGGCATATGGGAATATATCAAGGCCGGCAAACTTACCGAGTTCATTTTCATTTACCATCCGGTTAATTGATTTACCGATTATCGGCCCAGGCCTATCTTGTAAATTATTAGACAGGACATAGATTTTCTGGACCTTTGTTTGAAGAAGTTTTCACTTACTGAACCTTCTTGAACTTTAGTTAAACATCCCTGGTCTATCATATCATATCGTGAACTCAGTGTATCGTCCCACTCTTACTAATGGGCAACCGTGGTAGAGGGGTCGTCTTCTGATCGAGAGGTTGGGGGTTCAATCCCAGTCTATACGTTGAAGTGTCCTTGGGGCAAGACGCTGAACCCTAAGATGCTCCCAGTGGTTGACCAGCGCCTTGCATGGCATCTCAGTCCCATTGGTGTGGTGCGCCTCGGGACTACTTCAGTGTAGGCATAAAATGAAGTCCATTTACCATTTTAATTACTCATATAACTATTTTAAAGGTTATGTTTACATGGCATACTGCATGAATTTCAGTTTTACTTGTTCAAGGTTACAATCAAATTTACCATATAACAAAAGCCTTATTTTCTTCCTACAGTACAAGAATGACGAAGGATTGACTTTGGGGATTCTAAAAGTTTAGTCTTTAATTAGGAAAGCATAAACATTGTATTGCACCAGCCTATTGACTGTTGTAAACCAATATTTGTCATACATGAAGAGCTGTATTGTTTGCTAAATATATATTAATAAATTAGCAAACTCCCCCATATTGTAAATATAAATGTATGACTGCAACAAAAAAGCAAGGATCAGTAACAACAACAGCACTTGATCATAAACTAACAAAGACGCCTGATGAGTAATATACTGTATATCACATTGTTTAAAAACTTAACTTAAACCTTTTACTCTTATGAGAGGAATTAAGAGGAATTTTTCCAAAAAGACTACAGTGAGGAAAGCTTGCTGCTTGTTTTTGGTGAAGATCAGGTTCTATTAAAATCTGATTTTGATATTGTGTATTAAGGCATGAAGAAGGAACAAAAGTGAGGACATCCAACCAAGGACTGTCATGCTCATTAGACTGGAAAAGATTACAAAACCATCCTGAAAGAATTTTGTTTACATCACTCAAATCAGAAATATGTTTAGGACATCGAAAGTGTTCCTCCGTCAATGATCTCTTCAAGGACAAGGAGCAGAATGACCCTCAAAGTACTGTTTTCAGGGACACTGGGTAGTGGTAATCCTACTGGACCCACTGGATGCTTATTAGTGTCTTTGAAATACATGTGACTCTCTTTCTGTGTTTGTGTTTTCTTCTTCAATAAGTATTCTGTACATGACCTTTTAATTTGCCTTCTAGCCCGTTTTCAATTTCGCTCTGTTTGATTTCATTATTTTATAAACTGGATAAATCAAACATTGGTGACCACAAAAAAAATAAAATAAAAGCGTGACTTTAGAAGAACACACAAAGGACAACAAAATACATAAATGGCAAAAAAAATATACAAAATACTCCAAAAACACACAAATTTACAGAAAAATACACAAAAAACAGCGAAACACACAAGACGACCACAGATAAATAAGTGAAAAAATATTTAAAAATAACAGAGAAAAACTCATGACACACAATACAACAAATATAAACATAATGAGAAAAGAAATACAAAACATCAACCAAAAAAACCCACCACAGAATCAACAAAATCATGCACAAAACCCTTTGTTTTTCTCAGATTTGTCATTATTCTAAATGTTGGCATTAATGTTGATAATGTGGCCGTTGGATCAATCACATTTTCTTGGCCCCCACTTTAAGAAAAGTTGGCCATCTCTGGTCTAAATGTTTCACTTTTTGTCATTGATTAAACTTTTGTATGAAATATGTTACACAAATGAATTTGCATTGCCTTGCCCGAGGCAGCTCAGACAGGCTGCAGCACAGCACTGTGTCACCCTGTGCAGGTGAGCGGGTTCAGACTTTATGAAACTTGGCTTGGATGACTTATTTCATACTCAGTTCATTAACAGAGAGTAAATTATTGGTATAAAGTGCACCAGATGCGCAGCCTGTTTGCCAAGGCACTCATAAATAATGTAATGCAGATTATATTTTCAATGTAACACTGAGAAGTGTATATATGTGTTCGTACCTTGTTATATGAAGTTGTTATAATTAGTAAATTATTTTAAACCCTCCTATTATCCCTGGGGCCAGTTTGACCCCATTCAATATTTATCGAAAGATAATAGTTGACTTTTTTTCTTCATGTTTCATGACTTTTCCTAATTTGATAGGTACAATTGATTAAGCATAAAATTATCATGATGATAGTTTTTCAATGTGCTGAACACATATTACACACATTAGTGTTCATCTGGGGTCAATTTGACCCTAAGCTATTTTAGCTGTATTACTGTGTGTGACCTTACACACCTATACCTACAGGTGCAGAGTTGATACATGGGCATGAATGTGCGTGTTTGTGTGTGAGTTAGGGTTATTAATGTTGTCAGTAAATTTGAGAAAATTTGAATGAAAACTGTTTAAAATAAACTAATCCTAATTTAAAAGTTTGGTGGCACTAGAGAACAGCTCAAGGTTTCATTATGAACGGTTTATTTATGTGTTCAACAGATAAACAAAGTGATGAACACAAAAACTTGGTCAACAATTTTCTGAAAATTGGCAAATTTTGTTGGGGTCAGATTGATCCCAACATTTAAAAAATGTTATATTTGAGGAAAATAGGAGGGTTAAAAATATAGAATTGTATTATTATTATTATTATTATTAATAATAATAATAATAATAATAATAATAATAATAATAATAATAATAATAATAATAATAATAATAATAATAATAATAATAATAAATAGAACGTTAGATACAATTTTTAACAAAATCAATATCCAAAACTTTGAAATGTCACATTAATAAAACAATGTATTATAAACCTTAACATTGTTTCAAATTGTGAAAATATGCGTCTTAGAGAAAACATGCCATCAGAGTATGAAATCCTTTTTACTTGTACTTTTCTGTTGAGGAAAACAACATCAGTCTCTGGATTTATAACAGCGTTGGAGGAATCGATGACTTTCAGCATGAGCTTTTCCTGCTATTAGACATCCTGTAAGAAACGGCTTCACTTGCTGTGAAAGACACTTCAGAGGACATCACTGCGTGTGATGTCTGTGTTCATTTATGTGAGGCTGTTTGTGACGCAGCCCTCCAACTTCAGCATGGATTAGCTATTACTTGCTCCTACAGTGCCTCCAAAACACCTTTTGACAAACACACTCTTTATTGAAGCACGGCACGTTTGTCAGCATGAGGACAAACAACCCGAGCTTTGAAGGCTGCAATGGTAGCAAGAGATAAATTGAACATCAATCGTTTTGAATTTTACAATTTCATTTGAAAATGAATCCAATGAATAACACAGCCCTAGGGAATGCAATTTTAAAAATTAGGTAGGGAATTGTCAAACATCAAAGCATGTTAAATCAAATGATAATCACATCTTCCAGTTAGAAGGTGACCAAAATAGAAGAAATACTATGTTAAGATTTAACAAATGTCTTTTTCTGCAAGTTTTCTCTTTTTCAAAGGGGCAGCGTTATGAAAAATGCACTTTATATTGGTTTTGCTACAGTGATATACATCCCTTTAGCCTCATTCAGAGGGTCAAAGTTGAGCTCCAAACAGGCGAATTGGATTTTTCCTGCATTGTGACGTTACAACGCGGAAACTCCTCCTCCTGACCCTATAAGAATGTGAGCTCCTCCCTCTCAAACTACCTCACAGGTAAAACAAACACTGCGGTTTAATATACTGTAGAATATAGTTCCTTTTTGTTATATATGTAAAGCTACACAAAATGTGTTTTCTGCATTTAACCCCTCCCTGAGGAGCAGTGGGCAGTCACGGTGTAGCACCCAGGGAGCAGTTGGGGTAATATAAGGGACTGATCAACATCTCTCAGTGATGGACCAGGGAGATTAGAACCAGTGAGCCTACGATTACAAGCCTGCTCCATTAACCACTAGTTCCTTTATCCACAGATAACATATTTACATTCAGTATATAGATTATCCAGTATATACAGTAGATAATTTGAAGTGCTCACAATCACCCGGGGTTTCCACGAGATACGTCTCCGCTGCGCCACGGCACCAATCCGGTTTTTCACCGCTGTCCAGTAATTCACACCGGTTGCGTTTTGAGTGCATCGCGGTGCTCTCCGGTTGACCAACTGTGACGTGACAAGACAGAGCAGTTCTCACAATATTTATATAATCACGCGAGAACGCGGTTAAATGTATGTGTTCTAGACGCAACAATAAACAGATAAACAGGTCAGTGTTCCTAACGAAGGACTACAAGAATGTTGGACTCTCTGGATTTGTCAAAACCACATTTTTTAGCAACAGCCAACAGAGAAGAGATAAAACTGCACCAGTAAAACATGAACTAAATCAAAGTTGCTGCAGTTTACAGTGCAGTTACAGTATATGAGGAATCAATATAGTGGATGTGAATTTGTTTTTACACATTATGACATTTTGGTGATGTAGTTACTTGAAATATAATCTGAAGTGTCTTATTTTGAAAAGTAACCCGATATTTTATTGCGGAGTACGTGCTTAATTTCCTGTATAGCTTAATTTTCTCTGTGTTGATTGATGTGTCGTGCTCCGGTGTCCGCCAGAAATAGAAGCCCTGCGTATATCTGGCGGAGGGCACCGGACTACCGCATCTGGGAAGGAACAGACACGCACCGCAGCGGACCCATTGGAAATTAACACAGACTAAAGTGGAAACCTATCAGCTCTGGTGACGCGGCAGTGACATAACGCAGCGAAGCCGCATGCAGTGGGAATTGGGGGTCAGTTCCACTTTTAGTACCCGTAATACTGCCTCGAGTTTTAGCCTTCTGAAAAGTCACTTTCTAACCAATTCTAAAACGGTTTGAGTGGGTGTGTCTATAGACGCGAACTCCAAACAACAGTTGATCACTAGTGACTTTCTTTTGCCAAAAAACTGCACATTACAGTAAAACACATGGATATTTAAGCGGCTATTGTGATTGTGAGTCAGAAAAACACTGTTTTATGAAGTGTGTGTGCCATGCAGCAACAGCAGCTTCAACAGTTACACATACCGGAGCTGCTATATTGCTTCATTGTCATCATCTCATGTAGAGATTACAGGAATAGTTCATTCAAGGTGATAGTCTGAACCGCTGTGTCGCATTGTGTCACAAACACAGTGTTGCCAGATTCGTGGTTCAAGTTTGGGCTGTTCTAAGATGTGATTGGGCTGGAAATTGTCAATCTGATCTGGCAACACTGATTCCCGATTTTACTTGTGACGTCACAAATGTTGAAAATTTGAAACGGGGGCAATTTTCTCTGTGTTATAAGTCTTGCACAGACCACAAAAAAACGACTAGATGGGTTTATTTCACATTTTGTGTGCTGGTGGACACAAAAAAATAAAATAAAATAAAACATTGGATTAAAAAAATAAATAAATAAAAAATTCTCTGCCTTCTCCCATATCAACCGCAGGCAGGATTTGATGTACAATAGAACAGGGTCTGGCCCGCAGATTACTGTTAAAGGATAGCAATGAAGAACTATGATGTTAGAAGGATGGATGAAAACAAAAATAAGCACTATATATATATAAAGATGCATCTATAACTGAGGAGCACAGCTTAGTTTCAGCTGATGGATGCTTGAAATGTTCTTATCATTTCTCCCACCCGGGTGACATAAAAGACGAGCTAATAGTGGTTAATGGCATGAGACAGAGGTCAGAGTCCTGTGTGCATGCTGGTGAATTGGAAGGAAGACTCGAGGACGGGCAGTCGAGGAGGATTAATCCATAATGCAATATGAGAGGGACAGAATGGGCTTCTGGGAAAAGACCCAAAAAAGACTTAAGAGTGCTGAGTGAAGGAAAGCGGAAAATGAATGAAAAAAAAAAGACCACCATGACTGAGACGGCAACTTTTTTTTTTACTGAGAAAAAATAACTTTGCACTGTGTCAGTGTGCAAACCCTGGTCACTGCATGGGAAGTAGAATTCCGATGCATGCAAGGTGTCCTTTTAGTATTCTGCTTGTACCAAGGTCAAGCAGATGAGGTCTCATTTTCATACAGTCACACCCATGATAATGTCAATCAAACATGGCTGAACAGAGAACAGAACGGAGCACAGGACAAGACTGAGCCTTTCCATGCTTAATGGGCTGATTAATAATAAACTCCCTGTCTAATTATGAAATGGTAATGGTCAAAACTAATGAGATTTCTGACACCCATTCTCTAATGAGGATATTACTTATTTCACTCTGCCATGCAAACATACTGTCTGAATACTTCTTAGAGCTCTCACAATATCTAGATGTACTGTAAATGCTTGTTTTGGACTCATAATTTCCTCTGCGAACAGGAAGTAAGGTAAAAGAAATCTTGAAACAAGTCCCATACTGACATCTTTTTTAGCAACTGCACATATGTCAGAGTGAAGAGGCGCACCAGTCGGCGAGACACGGAAATAGAGCCGGCGGGGATGTGTAGGTTATGGTGATAAAGGATGGTAAGTGAACAGTGTGTGCTGACTAGATGTTCTTTTAAAAGACTGATGAAAATAAAACCGAGAATTACAGAGAAGAAGATGGAGGACAAGCAGTGAACCAAAGTGAAAGCGGAAGTGCAATTTTGACAAAGTTGAAGCAAAAAAAAAGGTTTAAATGACATTCAAACATGTTATGTTTCAAGAACTAATACTGCCCATATTTACATTAACAGATGCACCCTACACAATGTTAGTTGGTGAAGAGGTCACAAAGAACAAAGTGCATTTACGTTTCAAAAACTAGGGTGACCATACATCTGTTCATTTTTCACATGCTGTCATTTTACAAATGGCAGTGGCTATCTGTAGTGTTGCCGTATTAATATACCAACATTCTATCCATACACAGCGGCCCTATTTGGCCAGTTTACGTCACGTGATGGGTCAGTCGTTGGCCAGTTTAGGTCGCATGACTAAGACCAAAACTTACCATAACCCTAAAAATTGTTGCAATATTGGGTTATAACCTAAGGCTATCACGTTACGTAACGTACAAATAGACACTTTCTTTACAAATTCATATATCCAGAGTTGGGGGTACTGTCGATTGTTCTGGGTGCCCTTGGCTGGGGGCTGCTGCACTACATCAGGTGTATCTCCTTCCGTTTTGAGGTGTTGCCCCATGGCTCGTGCAGTCCGGTGGGCGGCAGGGCCTGGGCTGTTGTCCATGTGCCGTCGGGAGCTGTGCGGCCCTGAGGGATGACGGCTGGTGCCCTCGGGGGCTGGCAGGCTGGCTGGACCAGTTTTGGCAGGGATCTTCCGGGGCGGGCAGCATGGGATCTGGGTGGGGGGTTGGGGTGGTGGCAGTGTGCACTGGGTCCTCGGCTCCTTGGGGCTTTCTCGGGTGTGTGTGTGGAGAAGGTTTCTGCCTCTCGACCTGGAGTCTCTCGGGCATCTGGGGAGGGGCTGCTGGGTCGTAAGAGGTGGCCTGGGGCTCATTGGCTCTCGTTGTTGCTGCTGGCCTGGCTGCATTTTTGCACTGGGGGCGGCGCCTGGGTTCACTGAAGAGACTCATTGGTCATAGATACACTGGCATGCCTTGGGCTGTGGGATACTCTTACTGGGCTTATACATTGATTCCAAATATCAGTTTTAGGTATGACCACTCACTCCTTCCCTATGTTTTTTCTTCACACTTGTCACCAGATTGGCTTAACTGATTACACCCCACACCCTACACAATATGCACAACTATAACATCACATTGCACTCCCACCTTAAAACACAGCACCTCTTCCATTGACCTACCCTGACTCCCTCTTCCCGGTTCCCTTCTCCCTCACGTAGGTGTAACACTGCCCTCTCTTTTTATATTCTCCGGCTAATAAAGTGTTTCTTAACCTTCCTCAGGGAGTACTGCTGATGGTCACAATTATGCAATAAAATTAATTCATTTAGGGTGTAGTCTGTGAATGAAGAAATCACAGAACGTGGAGTTTTTTCCCAAGGCTTGTAAATGTCATTAAAATCTGTGAGAATGATAAAGCACACTTTTATTTTGAAACGACTTCATTAATAAACAATGTAACAGGTTGATTTGATCAGATTATTGATCAGATTGTTGCAGTGTGACTGAGGATCGGCCGCATTCTTCTGTCTGTCATGGGCATGTGTGGGTGCAGACCCAAATGCAGGGATGGAAGCGGAGCTCAGGTGCATCATACCAGTATTTATTGTTCTCATAGGCATGGTCAGTCCAGGGAGGCAGAGGTAATCAGAAAACAACAAAAGGCAAAACCAAGAACCATAGTCACAGCAAAAGTAATGTCCCAGCACTGAACTGCAGCAAAGCTGCCACCTTTATACTCAGCAGGTTATCAGATGCAGCTGGTCCAATCAGCAGGAGAAAGCTGCTGGAAGGGAGTCCCAGATTTCCTGACTGCCCTCCAAAATAAAACCCCATCGTGACACTGTCTGTCACAGTTAAAATCTCTCATAATAACAAGAGATTAACGTTTGTGTGGAAAGCCTGATTTTATTCGTCCATTTCTGCATCAATACGGTACCTGTTCTAAAGCGTGACCGAGTGTGATGCACTGCTGAAGATATGAGGAAAATAATCCCGCAGAGCGTCCTGCTTTAATCCAGAGGTGATTGCAGTGAAACAGAACCAGTCGCTTCCTACATGATACGCAGTTTTAAATATAAATTGTTTTATTCCTTATGGAGCTAATATGATTGAGTCCAAACTAAAGATGAGCCTCATTTAAAAGTAAGAACAGTTTCTGGCATTCATCCTCTATGCGCATTTAGGTGATCAAACTGTGGTGTTAGAGCATTGATTCCTTGAAAGATTTTTTGTGGTATCGGTCTCCACAGCAGAAATGCAGAGTTAGCTGCTAAAGGTAATGCTGCACACAAGCTCAAAATTCTGTTTTTTCCTGGCTTATTAAACAGTGACCAATCAGCTCATCAGTGCGGTTTCAATTATTGGCCTGTTTAGTGTCAACCTTGTGCACTTCTTTCAAATTTGTAAGTTCAATTAAAATAATAAAAAGTAATCATGGACCTGGATAGTGAATAGTGTACCTCGTAAATTTATCTTTTCAAAGTGAGAACTTACACTGTCCTTTTCACATTCAGAAATCTCGCTTTTCCCATCAATAATAATGATAATTTTTTTCATTTTATTTATAAGCGCTTTTCAAAAACTCAAAGACACTTTACAGTTGTTATAACAGTTACACAAATCAATCTTTTTATAAGAAAGTCGGTTTGGTGATGCCACAACAAGAAGAAGCTTTAAAACCTTAAGTCTGTACTTTACTACACACCGTTTTTGTCTGCTGGCTCCGTTTAAGGAAAAAGAACTACGCTTGTTGCGCTACTGTCGTCAGATCCGCTCATTGTTTAATTGGTTACTCTGCGCGTGCTTGTCCCGCCCCGCTCAGCCACCAGAACTGGTGAGCGTTTCCAGACTAAACACCTGTATGAATAATACAATTAGGGCCCTACGAAATCTGCGTTAACGGAATCTCGGACGGAATCACGAAATTGACCAATGAAAACGGTTAAACGTGGAAATGGACAAAATCGGCATGAAACGCCATCACCGTGGGGCAAAGAATATTTTTTTTTATGGGGAAATGTTTCCAGGGACCGCTTATTAGGTGCACCGCCCTCCCCCCTCCTGTCTTGGCTGCATTAAACTAATTAAATCACCGCAAACACCCTCTAAAACAACGCTAATCATCACTGACTCCTAAATACAGAGCCATCAGTGCCCATTTAACTTTGCTGTTTCTGTGGTTTTTTGTGTAGCACAGCGGTGCTCTGTGAGGACGTGATCAGTTTTAATCATCTTCACCTGCTCAGTGTTCAAACTGTTATGCCTGGCTAACTAAGATTAACTCAGTCCATGTTGTCCTTTAGTTCTTTGTATTGCAGTCTTGTCCGTGCCTCGTAGGTACACATTCACAGTCAGCTAGCTACCTCAAGTACAACAGTTTCAGTGGGAACTTTCGATTTACAAAATAAAAGTCTTTTGGAGCAACATAATTAGAATGTTACAGTCTAACAACATCTCATCAGAGCTACACAAGATAGATAATTTAAACTAAGTTGATCGAAACTTAATCCATAAACCTTCTTAGATTCATATTTACTCAATCACCAAAGCTAAGAGACTTCTAAACCACACTGAATCAGAACTGTAGTGACCTGATAACAGCCACAGAGTCTTCACTTTAATACTTAGGTTTAGATAAGCCTGCAAAAAGGCCAATAGGCTAATCACCTGTCCATTTGTTATTATAATGACTAATTATAAAGAAAAGACAGCAAAATAAGACCTTTTCCCTTCATAAAGCTCAGCATTTGTGGTGTGAAGCTCAACCTTATATTGAGTTTAAATGCTTGAATAAGCAGTATTTGATGATAGAATGACGCAGACAACATGGTATGCACAGAAACAAAAACACATTGTTGACATAATAATCACATACCAGCTAACTTTGATGTTGGACATGTGCGTAACGGATACACAAGCCATACCGCCTGCAGCTCATTCAACTTAATGATCGCTGTTGACAGTCCGATACGTTTGAGATACTTTGTCACCTGGTTTTATGTATTTAGGCAACGCTCTAATGACTTTCAATTTAAAGCTGGGTCGTGTGACAGATTTAAATTACATGCTACAACGTCTTTGTCTGAAATTCATGTTCATGCCTACAGAAAATGACAGTCCCTGTAGAAAACCAATTTAATATAAGCCTTACAAATTACTTTCAGCAACACTTCTACAGATGATTCATCCCTTATAGCAAAGTAGATGTTTTACCCAGCTTACGTCCGTGTAATTGTACTAGTGCAAAGGTTTTTTGTTTCTTCAAAGAATCCATTTATTTACAAAAGAAAAAAAGAAAAACAAACTAAGACACTAACAGATAAAATTATATTGAAAAAATAAACTTCAGTGATTGGTCTGTTTTTATGATTGCTGGAAAAAAAATGATACCTAATGTTATTGAATGTCATGCTCCAATTGTCTTTTTTTAAAGTAGAGATTTCACTGAAAACAGTGTTTCTTTTTGGATTGCTCAAATCCCATCATGCATGAGAGATAGAAAATTAAGCAGGAGTGTAGATACGCAGTATAACCATTAGCGTCATTATTGGTGTCTTTTTTGTTGAACTTCACATTTCATTATTTAAGTATGAAACACATGATGATTTATTTGTTCATGGGAGAATCAGATGTAGCTTCCCGTGTGTGTGGGAAGTTGGACAACATGTGTTGTTGATCTGTTCCAAGGGCAGGTAGCTGCTAAGTGCAAACACTTGGATATGGATTAGTATTGACGGGGTACCCCGGGGGTGGGTCTTTGGATGGGGCGTCTTGGGGTGCGTTCTCCTGCCATCTGCCCGGGAACTGGCTGCGGTCCGGTGTGGCACCACGCTGCCTTTGGCGGGATGGCCATGCTTGGGCAGCTGATAGCGTCCTTTCTTGTCAGGGGGGCCGGGGCCACCTCCCTGTAGAGGGCGTTGTATCGTGGTGCTGTGCGGGCCTGTGCTGACCCTAATGCAGGCGCGGGCTTCTCTCCTGCTCGGCCGCTCCTTGTTGTGGCGGGCGGGCGGGGCGGGGGGCGCTTTGGGCTGCTGGGGAGTGTGGATGTTGGTAGTGCCGCCGTGCTCCGTGGGGCCGACATGGTTTGGGGGGTGTCGCAGGGTGGGTCTCCGGCCGTGCTGCTCGGCGTGTCCCTGGGGTCCGCCATCTACCTTCTTCGGTGGCCCGCCAAGTGGACGAGCCGGGGGGTTGCTGGGGGCTCGGCTCCTTGAATGTTGGTGGGGGGTCTTGGGGTTGGGGGTTGGGGGTTGGGGGTTGGGGTTGGTGGCAGGGTGCGCTGGGTCCTCGGCTCCTTGGTGCTTTCTCGGTTGTGTATGTGGGGGGCAGTGGCTGCCTCTCGGCTTGGTGTCTTAGGGGCGTCTAGAGGGCTGCTCGGCCCATACCCCCTCACCCAGGTGTAACACTGCCCTCTCTTTTTATATTCTCCCTTTAATAAAGTGTTTCTTACCCTTCCTTAGGGAGGGCTGGTGATGGTCACAATTTTGCAATAAAATACTGTAAATTCATTTATTTATTTGCAATAACAAAACATGCATTGCTGTCTAAAAAGATTGCACTCCTTGCAGTGTTGACCTTTGACAATATGTGCAGACAAAGGTAAAAAAAAATAAATAAAAAGAGATACAAAGAACAAATTCACGTTACACAGTATTGAGTTTGTATCACAAAAAAAAAAAAAACAAACAAAAAAACAAGACTATGAAGTTTGAATTTGAAGTTGACAAATGAGTCATCCTTGTCTTTATGCAAAGGTAAGCACACAATAGCTGATGTGGTTTCATGAGTTGCAGATGTGTTCAGCTGACTAAATCCACATGAGATACAATTAAAAAAGTTTTTAAATGTAGTTGCCCAAAACCAAAACAAGTAACAAGGACAAAACCTAACTCAATTTTAATGCAAGCTAAGAAATGTCTGAAACACCAGAGTGATTTACATAAAACAACAGACATGAACAGGGGAATTGTAGCAGATGTCCAACCACTAAACCGGAGGACTTAGTAGGTTGGTTAATTCATGATAATAATATTTAACTAATAAATAAATCTATTCATCTATTGGTGAGCCACAAGGCTACACATACGTATATTATACCAAACAGCTAAAGAAGAAAACCATTAACAGGTTTTTTCAGTTGTGTGCATAGGCAGAGGGAGGTTGTGATAAGGGGGATAATATGCCAAGGAAAGTAGACATAAACACTAATAATACTAACATTTAGGTAATGAGTAATCATTGTAACTGAAATGAAACGTGCACACACACACACATATTTAATTGGGATTCAAACTCACAACTCTGAGGATGCAAACCTAAAGTATTAATTCTGCACCAGATGGTGACAGGCAAATTATGGGATCTCAAATCGTGACAAATGTCCGTGAGGGTGATGTCTATATCTATATCAGCTTATTGATATTTTATGATAGTCTTTAGCAGAAGCCACTGGTATTTCTATGCAGGAAACTATTAAAAATAACAATATAAAATTGCAAAATAACTTAATGTTGGGCTATCAATTTAATAACTCTGGGTAAATCTAGGGGTGGATAAACCATTTGATAACCCACCACACACTAATTTTGGGGGGTTGTATCCCCTCCTTTCTGCCTGTCTCCTATAGTATAGGTAAATTATACTCACATTAAAATTCTAGGAATGTGATTAATGATTTTGATTAGGGATTTAAGATTGGCTGGCCTGATGATATCTATTTTGTATGCATTTGTGTAAGCAACATTCAAACATAAGAAAGGACCGTATGTAGCATCCTGCTGTACTACATGATACATAAAGAAGGCACACGATCACCTTAGCATCCAAGCACACGCTGGTGGATTCCAGGGTCACGGCAGAATCTTAAATACTCCCTCCAGTGTGGGCATCAATGGCAAAAGCAAATAAAGCAGATTGAGCAATAAGTAGTGCTGTTCATTTGTCAATCCATCAATCAGCTTTGTAGTGCTTATATTCAGAGGTCTGTAATTACACTTTTGCTCAGACGTACGAACGTCGATAAAGTTGTTCAAAGCTGTCAAAGATAATGACCCAGCTAGTTGCCAGACATTATATAACCATATATATGATTAAAATAAATAGTGATGTGCTGATTTACACTGGGATACAAATGATGTTCACTCATTCAAATAATGGTCTGCTGTAAAAGTGTAAGCAGAGCAATATTCTTTTTTATGATAGATAAATAAATCTGACACACCTGTTATCAAACTTACCTTTAATTCTAGCACACAATACCAGAGGAAACAGACTTAAAGCTGCAGTGTGTAGAATATTGAGACTTGTATGGAATCAACTATCCTCCCCTTTCCCCTCCCTGTTTTTGACTTCATTGGTATCCTCATAAACACGCTCAACTGTGGAGCTCTTAGCAATTTATTTCTCAATAGAAACTAGTGACAAATGTAGGGATTTTATCTTGTGTTATTGGATAATTTTCTGATGTAATAGCAACATCCCAAAACAGCTCATGAAGTACTTAGTAAAAAGATCTCTGATTGGCTGAAAAGTAGTGTCACATTCCTGAATTTCTAAAGCTCAAATACAGAGACAAGAGAAGGAGAAAAGGTCCAGTCTCCTCTCAGAACACTTTGAATTACAATATTCTCAAAGGTTAACATGCAGTCTGGACAGCCGAGGCAATTTTTATCCAAATCCTTTGTTATCCCAGAAGGAGTGGTGGGGGAGGTGGGGGGAAACCCCACTGGAGGGCGGAGTGCATTAAGACCTGCAGTGTGAACATAGTGTAAGATACAGTTTTTTTTAGCCCCAATCTAGGACTGGGCAAAGAAAAAAAATCGATTTAATCGATTCATCGAATTTGTAGATAAAAACAACTTTTACTTTGCAAATTCGAGTTAAAAAAAAATAATATATATATATATATGTGTGTAATTTTTTTAATTTCCCACCACAGTTTTTTTTTTTCTTTTTTGAGTTCCGATGTGAGCCAGCCCCTTTTTTGTTTACATTTGTTTACCCTTTGAGTAGGCTGTATGTGTGCCACAGGCATGTTTAATTTTTTATTCGCATTATGCTAAGATGCTAAGGGAAGAGTTTTTTTTTAATTATTTTTTTTTAATTGTAATATTATGTTATAAAATATGTAGTTATCTGATTTCTTAAGCAGAAATTTTAAGCTACTGTGAAGTTGCTGTTGCACTTTTGCTTAAGCCTGGGTTAAAGCTTGAAATTGTTGAATGACAGAGAATCATTTACTTTTTATTTTGGGATTGTTCTATACATTTTAACTCTTGAGGAAAATAACAGCAATACAGTTGCACTTTTGACAATACATCTGATGTCTGCCGTCATTTTTAAGTGCATTAAAATATATGTATATATAAATAAATAAAATTGAATTAAAACTCAAATTTTTCTTCAAAAATTTTTTTTTTAGGAAAAATCACCCAGCCCTTCCCCAATATAGGAGCCCATGTCATTACACCTGCCCTGTTTTTCTATTTCTAACAAACTGATGGAAGTTCATAAACTTCCGTTCTAAAATATCTTCACTGTCACAGAAAGCTGGATTCCAATGCAGGACCCTGGAGGCTGGTAGAGTTTGAGATGTTTATTCCAAGCAAGGTTTGGTACATAAAGTTGGCAATCCACACTGGCAGAGGTACAAAAGGAGCAGAGCTGAGGCAGAGTCAAAAAAACACGACGAAAACATACCTGTCAAGTATCCCGTTTTGGCCAGGAAACTCCTATATTTTACCCCTCTTTCCCGCCATCTTCCCATATTAGTATTTTCCCGTAAATATCCCGTATTTTAAATTAATAATGATTAAAAGATGCCTTACTAAACTGAACGTCATCACTCGCCTCGCGAGTACTGCCACCTGAAATGGCCTGAGTGACAGTTCTCGCGAGATTAGTGCCGACAGCGGCAACAAACCCGGAAACAACTCAGAAAAGAGATGATGAATGAACAACAAAAACAAAGAGTTTTTCATAAAGAGCAGCAGGATGGGACACAGTTACACGTTCTGTTAAATTAATAACTGAGATTTTAACGTCTACCACAGCAGAAGGAACGACGTAAGTCACCATGAAAAATCAGCCAATCACAAGCTCCACAAATATACACTTCAAAAAGTGTTAAAGAATGTAAAGTCAGCAGCAAATGTGTCTAATAAGTCATTAGTGAATAATTCTATAATTTAGGAATTAGAGCTGGGCGATATATCAAGATTCAAAATGTATCGAGTTTTCTATTTTGGCGATATAGAAAACTATAATATTTCATATATATAAATACATATATATATAATAGCTTATGTATCAAAATACTAGTTTTAGGAGTCGCTGCTTTTACTTCTCAGAACAACATGTAAAGCTCAGTTAGATGATTTCTGAGTGTCACATATTGATCAGCTGTTTGTTAATAAATGTCCATGTGTGGCATTTTGCATCAACAAATTTAACCCAGAATTGTCTTTCTGGTCAGACTTTATTCGATAAAATAATCAAGATTTATATCATATATCACCGTTTTGAGAAAATATATTGAGATATGACTTTTGGTCCATATCACCCAGCCCTAGTAGGAATATTCACAGCATATTAATGTTAATAAAGGTCGACCTACCAGATTCTAATCACATAATTGTATTTAGTAAGTGGTTGACACGTGGGTATTTTACATTTATTGTACACCTGTCTTAAAATATAAGGGATACAATCCAAAACTTGACAGGTATGGACGGAGGTCAAACACAAAAAAAGAGTAAACACAAGTGATCCGCTGGTATAACTGGTCTCAGAGGAACAGAGATAATCTGGCACGGCAGTCGTGAGATGGTCAGACCTAAATACGAGGGAGTGATGAGGAACAGCTGTGTGAAACAGGTGTGACTGCTGAGGGTAACGAGGAATGAAGTGACCGGAAATGAGGAGGAGAAAACGGGACCAAAAACACAAAGCGACAAAACAGGAAACAAGGCGTGGGTGTGAAACCCACAAACCCACTACTGTCAAAAACACTTGACCAAAGGATCCTGTGTGAGTTTTTAAGGCTGTGATTTTCCAAACCCTGTGTCTTTTGCACAGTGTTTCTCAAATGGGGGTACATGTACCCTGAGGGGTACACAATGGCACTAGAATGGGTACTAGAGAGAGAGAGAGAGAGAGAAAGAGAGAGTGGAAAATGAACAAATAAAGTGTCAGCCTTGGTTCCACCCCTAGATGAACGGAAATGATAAAAACTAATCAATCTTTTCAGGAGCCATTAAATCAATGTTTATAAATCTTGGAGCTGGGACCCCATGTTTTAAATTAAAACAACACGCAATCTTAAACAACTGTATTTCTATACTTTCACTTTGTGAAATATACATCTATTTCAACTAAAATGCAGTAAAAAAAAAATATTGATCTCAAAATGCGTTCAGGATCCAAAAAAGGTTGCGAACCGTTGCACTAAATACAGTTTCTTCCCACTTATTTACAAAATAAGATTTTTTAATGTGTGTTATCGCTCGTTCATTCCATCATTATATTCTATAGTTGTTTTTAAATAGTTTTCTAAGCAATATATTTTCATTGGACAAAGGGGGTACTTGGATTCAAAAATAAGAAAAAGGGGGTTCTTGAGCCAAAAAGGTTTGAGAACCACTGCCTTAGCATAACTGCACTGAGCACATCTATAGACCAAGTTATTCAGCTGGCTGTTATTTTGTGCTTCTGGGACACATTATATTCCAACACTGAATCAACCAACAACATTTAAAAGTTCCAGAAAAAACGTATTCCACGATAGATAGCAATCCAAAGCAGAGGGTGAATCTTCCAGCTCCTTTTAAAACCTTATCAGCAGCAATCATCTTTAACCAATAATGTGTTGTCTGTGCATGTGGTTTTTCTACAGAATCTCTAATATATCACTTTTCACAGCTGAAATCACTTTCTCCATCTATTCTAATGTATTTGCCATCGAGCCGTACTCTTCCTGTTATCTGTTTTCTGCCTCTGCATATGAGTTACGGGTTAAGGGGTTAATGCTATTGCTGCTCCGCTTTTAGTGCTACATGCATCAAAGTTATGCATATTTTTATGTCTGTTTGAAGAGATTTGGACGAGGTGTGCCCATGGTGTGATGAATGAAGAAAAATGTATAATATCAATACCCAGTCGAAAGGAAATGAAATGGCTTGTGAACACAATGCTTGCTTGATGATTCCACTTATCAGTGATCAATGTTTTGATGTGTAAGATTCACCTTAAACTAGCTCTTTCAAAGCTTTAAAAAAATAACCACTATGTGAATGTCAGAAAGTTTGATTGAAGAGTCAAAGTAGATATTATAAAAATGTACTTCATCTGATTAGGATATGTATTCTGAGCTTTTTAACTGACCATCCTTGTCACTATTGAACAGTCACCTTGATGCTCTCCAAAGTAACCATTTAGGATTTTTACAAGTAATGGTTGCATGCAGTGACGTGCAGTCAGGGTAGGCAAGGTAGGCAGTGCCTACCCACGGGTGAATTGATATTTTGATTATTTGTTTTAATTAAAATATAATTATAAATGATTTATTTTTCAGTTTCCGATAGCCTACAATACTTATAAGTTTGAAAGTGTCATGATTTTGTGCTTTCCATAACCCAAATCGCTAAATATCGCTATTTCCTAACCGCTGTAAGGCAGGAGGAGGCCACACCCCTTCTCAAATGCACATGGCTTCTCTGCCTGTGTTCCCATAGCGTGTTTTTATGCGTTAGCGCATGCGCAGTCAGTTCCCCTAGATGAAAACCATTTACGTCCAAAGGCAGCTCTCTACGCTGTCTTTGGACGTAACCGCACAATGCTAAATGCTATACGTAAATTCACAGTACATTAGTGAATGGATATCACATGACCGCTGCTGCTACATTCTCTAGCTAGTGGGCGGGATAACACTACAGTCAGGATGACAGTGCTAGAGACAATAAAGAAACATTTTTTTGAGAAAAAACAACAGCTTTTAAAAGATGGGAGACCAACACCTGAGTTACCAGACCTTCAGCAAAGGTATGGTCAGAAAATTGTTCGTACTTTCCACAGTGAATGGTACAAAAGGAAGGGTTGGCTTTGTCGATGCTCCTCACTGAGGCTCTTCCAAGTTGTTGTTGTTGGCATTTTCTCCGTGTTTCTGTGTTTTCAACACAAACAACGGATGTGCTGCCGTGTCATGAGATATGACATATTGGGAGAGTATGGAGGCTATATTAAATAATTGTTTATGTTTCTTTAATGATGTTTTATGATGTTGATTTTGTTAGATGGCTAAATACTTGTTCACTTGGATCTTGTTGGATTTTTTCTTTCTTATTATGAATTTTATATTTTGATAAGCGCATTGAGATGACTTTGTTGTAAATTGCGCTATACAAATAAAGTTGAATTGAACTGAATTGAATTGAATTAACGCTTGTCAGCAGAAACATATGAAATCGTCAATGGTGTTGACATTGGTGGTCTCGATTTGGAACGCACTGCCTACCCTACCCTAGTGCTCATGACACGTCACTGGTTGCATGTCAGTTGAGAGTAGGAAACAAAGACCTTCTGAACCTTGAGCTTATAAAATTGGCACTTAAAGGCAGACCAGACACAACCCAGGGCGTCTTTGGTTCCAGAAGTCAGTGTCGTTATAGACTACTCTGCCTGACATTTAACTGGAGTTGGTGTTTAAATGTACCTTGTAAATGTGACCCGCCATGAGAAAACAAGAAACGAGTCAGCTGGTCTGAGCTATTTACACATTCTGAAAAGAGTGGATTCTAAGCTTTTTAGTGGTGTCACATACATTATATTAAATAAAACAAATTAAATAATACATATGGCTGTTTGAAGGTTGTCTTTCTCTAATTTACACAAGAGAAAAAAAAACGGTCCTCAAAGCTTGAGAAGTTTTCTTCGCGTTAGAGCAGCCAGGTGAAGGGGCAGAAACAAATTATGTGCATTTGCATCACTTTGCATTACCCCATCCCCCAGCAATAGTCGTTTTAATGCATTTCACATCCACAATTAATATACTGACCTTCTGTACAGAGTTGAATCGAAGTGCAGCACGAGTGTTCAGAAAGAATTGTACTTTTACTCTGTATCGCCTTTATCGAATGAGCTGACATGTTGTTTGCGACTAGGAAAAATAAATGGATTATCATTTTTCAAACTGATTTTTTTCTGTGGTCAGAAGAGGTGAGGAGGACAAAAAAGTGACTTAGCAGCATCAGTGAGGGTTTGGAACAGTTGGCTTTAGTTATACTATTACAGTGCCCGTTGGAAGTATGTATTCATATAGTGGGAGGAGCTTAAGTAGAGTTGTCAATTACGGCCAAATGACTGTGTTTGAAGGTTGGATGTACAAAGAGGTGTACATACTCTGTACTCTGTAGTGTTATAAAGGGGTATATTTGCAGGTGCAAAGTAAAATAGCGTGTGTTATTTCTCTGGTTTAATTCTATGGGACATGAGCATGACAAATGTGTTTGTTGTTTTGTTTTTTTTACTCATTTTTATATTTTATTCATTTGGTGTATTTTTCTGTAATGGATGTTTTTATGTGTATTTTTATATCATTTATACTTTTATATCTTTTTGTGCATTTTTTGGTTTGATTTGGTTTAAATTGTTACATGCCCCAAGCTTGTTTCGTTGGAAAATGTCCCTAAGATTAGTAATTCATTCTCCTCCCATGTCTTGAAGTGGAGATGTGTTATTCTATTCTTGAAGTCTGGGTTGTGCCAAATTGGGGATGACATGTTTGGTTTTATTGGTGCTTTTACAATGTCCAGAGCTTTCCAACATGCGGTTAAGGTCGATGCAAGCAGTGGATTTTTAAGGAAGATGTTTGAAGGAGGTAGTGATAAAGGGAAAGTTGGAGAGTTTAACACATTTACAGTCTGGTTGCAGTCTGGTTACTGTAGTTTTGGCCAGGTGTTGTGGTTTATTTGGTTATAGCCATTCTGTTTTGTATAGTAATTGGTTTGCTAAATAGTAATGAATGAAGTGGGGAGCATCTAAACCTCCTTCAAAAAAGTTTTATGAGGAGTTGATCGGCCTAGTTTGTTTTTTTTTAATTTTTTTTATTACTAACTTAGAATTTTGAAATTGCATGATGTAATCTTTGGAAACACATTGTTGGTGGCTTCAGTGGGATCATAGGAAAAAGATAGGTAAGATATTCATATCATATCAGACCCAGTGATTCTGGGTCTTATCAGTGTCTCTGCTTTTGCAAACTCCCACATTCTCCAACTATTGTTTTTTCAAGGAGATGGGCTGGTCTAAAATCAAAGCAGTCCATATGCCAGACATAGGCCACTGGTGGCCCGGGGGCCACATGCGGCCCTCGCTCTGATTTTGAGGGTCCCCTAAAGTAAATGCACAAACTGAATAAAAAAAAACAAAAAAAAAAAAACATGCACTTACAGAAATATACACTAGACAACATAAATACACAAAATGAATCCAAAAACACACAAAACAAAAACAGCAACAGAAAATTTGAGAAAAATGACAAAATGACAATACAACAACAAAAACACCAAAAACAAAGACACAAAAGTAAATGTCTCCAAAATTATAAAATGACAATAAAAACACACAAATTAATCATAACAATAAAAACATCAATAACACAAAATTATAGAAAAATTACACAAGACGACAACAGAAAGTGCAAAATGAGAGAAAAATACACAAAACGACCACAAAAACTAAACAAAACAATACATTACATGGTGACACAAACTCATTGTTCTTCCCTGTATTATTGCTCAGAACGGTCATTATTCTAAATGCTGACGTAAATGTTTATAATGTGGCCCTCAGATCAGACAATCACATTTTTGTGGCCCCGCTGTGCTAAAGGTTGCTCACCTCTGCCATATGCATAGTAACACTGACTCTGCTTAGTAAGGCATCTGTCCCCCTCCTTGTTTTTTCCTTGAATGTCGTTGGCTGCACGTGGGATGTCCCTCAAAACAAAGCCCATGGACTTCTCTCCAGAAGCAGAGCTTAGCAGACTGAAGGTGCTACCATATTTAACAGCTATTTTTGAAGGCTAGGCTTACTAAGAGAGCCTCTGACACTGTGCCAGTTCCAATGCTTTTGTGTGCCCACCAGGACATGCATGCCAGAGGTTGGTAATCCGATGCTTTAGAGGTTCTAACATGATTACCTCGCTATTTAGAAACATCCATATTATAGACTATTTTAAAACAGCTCACTTACATCTAATACTGTATCTTCTTGTTGTTAAGCAATTGCCCTGTCAGGCATTTAATACATATGTTAATTACTGTTATCAATGGCTTTTCAAATTGTGTTTTACTTTAAAGCGTCTATTGTCTCCCACTTACTTGTTAAGGTTCCCGAAATGTCTCTTTCAAATTAATGAGATAAATTAATAAGATATGGAACTAACAAGTAATAGTTTTTTTCAACTCAATATAGCAGTAAATGAGAGTAATGATAATAATTCACATGCACTTGATGTTGTTATGGCAATTTTTATGTTCATCATAATATCGTCAAATGTGTGTTCATGTGTACAATTTGTCATGTTTTAATACATGATGACTCCATTACTCTTTGCACTTTTGAACAGCTGAATCATGTTAGATTAAACAGTACAGATCGTATTGTACTCAGTGCAACACAGAGTCTCTGCTGAAGGCCATACACACGAACACACACACTATCAAGGATAGATAAGAGTGGCGCCCAATCTTCCTCATAATATACACGTCTTCATCATTCTCAAATGTTTCCACTGTTGGGCATCTGACTCCCTCCTTCTCCTTACCTCAGGGTGGAACTTTTTCTGTTATCTGTATAAAAGCTTAAGCTGTGAAACTGTTAGTTAGAGTGGGTCTTGCCTTTTTGCTCTGCCAGGAGCCTTTTGCCTTTCATTCTTTCAGGATGGAAGCTTCTTTTTTGCTCCTTTTTTATTTAATTTTATAATAAACCTTTTTTATAAAATCATCAATGCCTCGACTGGACTCCATCACTCAACCAGAGCAATAAATCATGTCTCTAAATGAGGTCAACCGCAAATTTGCCTTAACAATGTTTAATGAAATAATGGTATGTTTTGGCAGATACAGAAAGTTATGCATTTGAGTTACAAATAATGACAACCAATGGTGTGATCTTGTTCCAACTTTTTTAAAAACCCATTAAGTATAGATATAGAGCATATTTGTTGTATATATAAAAAACATGATTTTTTTTTTTTTTTTTGTATTTGTGTATTTAGATTATGAAAAAATGCCTAATTTCATGAATTCACAAATCCAAATGAAAAAAGCTCACGTTTTCATTGGTCTAAAAGTTTAAAAACTAAACAAAAAGAACAACAACAACAAAACATACTCTGCTTCAGTGTAATACAAATGTCCAACATGCTTTAAAGTAGGAGGTTTCACCTGAAGAAACGAAAACCAAAAGAGAAACATGGTATTAAGGTAAATAAAAGAAAAAGAATTGTGTGCTTCTATGTGGGCGGAAATCTTCTGTACTTTAGTTTAAACGCACAATGTACTTCATTTTGTGGCAGCTTACAGAATAAACATGTCTTTTTTTGTGTTGTTTTTGTCTTTTTTAATTGTCGGGCTTTTTTTATGCTTGTGGACAAAAAAAAGCTGAAGCCAATTAAACCGGCTAATGTATTCCAACAGGACGTGTGTTTATAAGATTTGCTTAATGCAGAATGAATAAAGTTAAATAGAATGTAAAAAAATGCATTTAACTCACTCTTTGATGTAGTTTAAAGTTTGTTTTTTAGGGGCTGATGCTGGGTCTCAGCAATGCACTGAAACCCCACCTCGTGCCATCAACGTGGTTTTTAATTGTACAGTTTATTCATTTGTGAAAGAACATTTTACACATTGCCTCGACACATTCTGAGCCTCAGTTGTCTCCTGGGACATTGTGTGTCATTGTGGTGAGACACCTCTCACAAGAACAGAGCTTTAATGAAATTAGCTTGTTTGACTGGTCTGCTAATTGTCCTCCAACTAGCTATATTCTCTTTGTCCTTCTAAAACAACAGACGTGCATCCACCCCTCAAAGCGCTTTAAAACACGTTGAATTATGCCTGTTCTGTGTGTGTTTTCTCATTTGTTTGTGAAGATTGTCCATGGCTTTTAAGGCCGTCTAATGTCGACAGTTTAATACAGTATTTGTTTGTCAGCCTACAAGGCATTTACATATTGGACGAGTGTCAAGCTGGTAGCCGTAGTGATTCATGATGAGGTGAAAAAACAAACAGAATAAATTAAACAAGTGTGGTAGTGCTGGTGTGATAATTGTACTTCTTTTGTTGCATCAATGCAACACAAAAAATAAAACAGTACATTTAATCTGGTTATTGTTAGTATCTATCATCAAGCTATATACGCACTTGTTCTAGAAGGTCCTCAACATGGAGTAAGAGAAACTGTATGTGGAGTCCTTCAGTCCATAGTTTCCAAAGTGTGCACTGTGCACACACAAGCACACACTATATTTCACTCAAGGACATGATGTTAGATGTTGATCCTTCCCAAGACCTTTGCCAGCACCCAGGAGCAAGGAGACATCCTACGTCCTGTTGGAATACATTAGCCGGTTTATTTGGCTTCAGTAAAACAGATGCACAAATGTGAAATGAGTGCCAGATATTCATGCATGTGATGATTTGTGCTGTTTAGGCTGCAGGGAGAAACAAACGTTATACTGGACACTTTATGGAATTTTGGTTTGCTTTTTTTAATAGAAATTTTCTGCACACATTGACCATGTTTACATGGGAGCTTTAATTCCTCTTTCATTCAGAATAAAAGTTCAATCGTCTTTAAACTGACCTTGTCAACACTTAATTTTAATGTAAATCTGAACTGCAGTAAACTTAAATCCAAATTAGGTGGCTGGGTTATTCCGATTTTAATTCCAAATTAAATAATTCCCCTATCTTGTAAATGTTTAAGTTAATTCTGGTCGTTCTGCGCATGCTCGGCCAGCCTCGATGAAGCGTGAGGATGACATAATCCAAGATGGCGGCCCGGACTAGAGCCGAGACTGCAAAACATGGATATATTGAAAAGAGTGGATGGACGGAAGTATAAACATGCGGACATTCACTTCACATAGACTTATTACACTTACACAGACATCGGCAAACGGAGCTGGCTTCATTGGACAGTTGATACTAAAACCCGGGGACGGAGTAAATGCGTCCCCGTACTGCATTCACAGGCTGTAATATCACCAAGTGTATCATTGTACCATTTGTTAGAGCTACGATCTTTACCAGGGAGCAAATATTTATTCCTGGTTAATGTTTTGCAGATTTTCACTGGGCTTTATTTACCGGCGATTAGTTCCCATCTCCTTCTCCTGCTTCACAGACCAAAGTGAAACCGTGTGTTATTGTTGAGCTGCTGTATTCAAAACTACAATCAAAATAAAGGCGTAAACAGTTCTCATGTGGTCTTCTAGGTTGTAGCCGACAATAAAAGGTTTGTTGTTTTTCCTGATAGACGTGGACCGAATATATTCGGTCGAATATTGCAAAAAAAGCCACATTCGGCCTTCGGTTTTGTGAGTCAAAAGCAAGGCCGAATAGTAGCGTGTGACGCAATGACGCAATCAAACAACGTGCAGTAATTTTGAGTCAAAAAAGTGTGTGCACGTTGCTACAGAACCAGCAGCAGTCCCTCCTTTCCACACACAACCAGCCAGACTCTCTCCTTACCGCTCTCCGTCGTTAGTCACTGCGTAAAAGTTGGAAACCGTCCAATTCAACAACCGAGTCCGTTGTTAGCGCTGTGAGCCACAAATATGTAAACATCCCCATTGTTTCCTGCTTACACTCCACCGGGTCTCGCTGCATAGACTGGTTTAGCATTAGCACAGAGTGCTAACAGCTGATGTGTGTAAACAATGGGTCAGTGGCTCCAAGCAGTGACTCCCAACACAATCGACAGCAGAAAAATTAGTGCAGTTTGTGAGTCCAGTAGTGCAGTTTGCATTTACATACATGGCGATAAAGTATAATATATTCTATATTAAACTGCAGTGTTTGTTTTAGCTTGGATAGTTGGAGAGGGAGGAGCTCACATTCTAGGAGGCGTGTTAGGTGACGTCACCTGCCAACGTGGGCAAAATTCAACTGTCCCGTTTGGAGCTGACTTTTTACAAAATGTGGAATAACAATGGAGGGAGGAAACAGAACTTTCTCAACTTTGTCCCTCTGAATAATCCTAAAGGGATGTATATCACTGTAGCAAAACCATTATGAAGTGATTTTTTTTCATCATACCTCCCCTTTAATGCACTTTAGCTTTTTTTTTGGAATGCATGTTTTGTTTTATTTGAAGGGCTAATATAAATGAAAAACTTTTTTTGTTTATTTAAAAAAAGTCATAATATTCAATAAACATTCACTTTCTTTAAAAAAACATGTCTAAAAATGTATTCTAGGCTATTTATGCACTATTTTAAAAAAAAATAGTGAAAAACGTAACAACCGCATTCGGTATTCGGCCAAGCTTTTATATGTTATCCGGCTTCGGCCTCAGATTTTTATTTCGGTGCATCCCTAGACGACACGTTCGCCTCCTGTCCAATCAGAGCCTTCCCAACCCCCAGACCCAAAGCAGTATTGAATAAAGCCGAATAAACCTTTTTTCCGTGCAAACCTCAATTTGAAACTACTTTTTCCATGTATACACAAAGCAAAATTCTTTAATTCTGAATTATTTAATTCGGAATAACTAATTCCGAATTAAAAAAACATAAGTCTGATGAAGGGGGGTCAGCCCGAAACATCACGTTTTTGGTGTAAATTGAAATTGGGAGCTAACCACGCAGTTGTGCTGACCTTTTTTCTTAGCATTTTTGGACCTTTTGATCCAGCAAAAGAAAGGGAAGTGCATGTTTTTTGATTGTGCTATTTTGATCTAAACACACAAAATAAATGGTCATTCAGCTTTATCGTCAGCACAACCAAAGAGGGTCACAAACATGTGACAATGTATTGACATGCTTACCTTTCACTTTTGAATCCCTGGTGTATAACCTTGTGGAGACCATCATCTGGCAACCTGCTTGCTTTTGTGACACTGTCTCTCCTTCTATTGACATTGGTCTGCTGACTCATAACATATGTGACTTTGTGAAGGATAAGTGGTCATTACAAGTGTCATAGCGTGAAGTGCAACATGAACCAGGGAGGATGAGGAGAGAATTCAGGAGGTTAAAGCAGACATAAACCTCACACATCGCTGAGTGGGGCGAAAACAATGGGTCCAGCGCAGCTGCAATATGATCGCAATGCCCTTGACTTAACTAAACATAACATTACACTTAAGGTAAAGTGCCAAGATCAGACGATCCGATCAAATGTGAGTCTTGTATTCATAGAACCAAAAGGATTTGAGTTGAAACGCTGTAAGTTTTTATTTGGGGTTGGATTCTGAAAAGTTACGTCATTTTTCTGTGTGTCTCCAAACTCCAAGTCTTATATTTGTGTGCATTGGGTAAATAAGACGGTTACCATCAGGGTTAGGGTCAATTATAAATGTAATTGATAATTAATTACAATTATGGCATAATTATAATTGTAATTGTAATTTTGAAAATCTGTTGCTGTTGTATTGAAATTGTGATTGAGTTCAGATAATTGATTTTGTACTTGTAATTACCATGAAAATTCTATAAAAAATAAATAAATAACAATATAACACAAAACTGGGGAACTATGTTGCAGTTCTATGTACAGTACTACACATACTGTAAGCAGTTAACAAATATTAAAATATGTTTCATATCAAGCTTTCGCACATTATACCATTTAAAAAATAAATAAATTAAGGGGTATACGAACACAAAAAAGGCTCAGATGCCCACACCAAAAGTAATAATACCAATATGTTCATTGATTAGGAAGCCTAACAAGGCAACCAATAGATAGGAAAAAAAATAGGTGATAGATGTTTGTTTTTTGTGTATTTTACAGCTGATTTAGCTGGGATGCTAACAGAAAGCTAACACAAAAAAGTCCCTTTTATTAGGTTATTTATTTCAGGCTCAGTAATTGTAATTAATTGTAATTGAACTTTAGAAATTGAGAACGTAATTGTAATTGATTTCATGAAGATGAAAACACAATTGGAATTTGATTGTAATTGGAAAAAATGCTGGGCACTGTAATCGTAATTGAATTGTAATTGGGTAATTGAAAATGTAATTATAACTGAAAAATGCAATTGACCTCAACCCTGGTTATTATCCTCCCTCTTTCTTGTTGGTTAGACTTTAAAACGTCAGTGGTTAGGTATTCACCAACCTAGTGGATTCACCAAAACCATTTACAGTAGGTTTGGTCACGACAAAGCACTAATGTAAAGGATGTGAAAGGAAAAAAAATGATGAGCTTGGCCATCTGTTTTCTCCCTCCTCCATGTTCTTAATTTGTTCACATGTGGCCATGTTGGATTCTTGTCAAGACTCTGCCAACTGTTTCCTCAGCTGTGATGCAGGTGAACCTGCCTGTTGTTGTTTCCTGTGTAGAAGTGAAGCCAGATACCCAGATGGGAGAGTTTGGCTCACCTGAAATACAAGGTCATAAATGTTGGGCCTCTTTCTCTCCAGGAAAAGCAAGCGTCAGCAGTGCATGCGGATATTTGGCCTGCCTTTGTTTTCACATTTTTCATACTCCATTTTCTGAAGGTGCTCTGATCAGGTTTTTAATGGCTGATTATTCATTAGTGAAACTAATATCAGTCAATGGCAAAAACTGAGCAGATTTTGAATTAAAATTAGGCTTTTTTAATTTGCCATTGAGCACTATTTCTTGTTGAACTAGTCTAGACATTGTATAGTAAATGTTTATATAAAAAGATGAGAACTAGATCATTTCATTTGCAGATAACTTGTCTGTGCTTGATTATCAAGACTAGAATTTTAGATGATAGCCATCTTCTACAGTAATATATGTGTACACCATACAATTACACTCCAAAGAATGAAGCAGGGGGTAGTGAATTCAGCTTAATTAAACATGTAATATGAATATAAACATTTAAGCTCAATTTGTTTAACTAAGTCACCGACTTGATTTGTCTTAGTTAACCAACTTGAAAATAACAATACGATCCGGACTTTGAATACATAACAATGCATCAGAGCAAAAAGTCACAAGCATTAAGTTGGCTTTGCTGAAATAATCTTTAGTGTTGGCATGGCATCTTAACAATGTTTTACTTAATTATACACTTATTTAATGTTTATTCTTTCTTTCGTCTTCACTAAACGTTTTTAATCTTTTATTTGTGATTTTTTTTTTTTCTTTAGTGGCTGTAACAAAAGCAATTTCCCCCTGGGATTAATAAAATAATTCTGATTCTGATTCTGATCAGACAAGAGACTCCAGGTGCTAAGTGAGGCAGCAGAAAACTACTTCCTGCTTTAGAATTTCAGGTCTTTTGTAGTTTGGAACAGCTGAATATTGGTCACCCGGATTGGTGAGCTGCCGAGAAAACGTCAGGTTTTCTGTCGGCGTCTTAATTATTGCTGGACCATTAGCTTAATATATGGTTGCTGATGCAGCTTGAAAGGTAATTCTTCAGACAGCTCTTTTAGTAGGTTGTAAGCATGAGAGGCAACAACTGTTGCTTGTTGAATGATTCATTCTGACTTGTTTATTAAGCTGTGTTTAGTCATCTACACTGTATCTTGAAGAGAGCCAGGAGTTAATTAAACTTATAATTTGTTTGACGCAGTCGCTGCCATCTTTTGTGTCAGAGTCGTAGCGGGTGTTGTGACAACGTTTGTGATCTACCTGGTCGCTCTGGTGGAGCCACCATCAGCCGTGGCTGAAGACCACAAGTAATTATTATTTGTATCATTATTCGGCCATTGGAGTGACCGGAACCACAATGTTGTTGGAACACAAAATTTGCTACCACCACCACCCATAGTAGACAAACTGATATGTTCATACGCTTACCTGCACCATTGCAGGTAAGCATATGGTCACTCCGAAGAGATACATTTACTTGCCATTGATGCCTTTTCTTACTTGGTCATTGTGCTTTCTAGTGATAGCAGAACAAGATGGCGTATTTCAGCAAACAAGCGATTCCGATGTACAAACTGACATCATGTAGTTAACAATGGACGGCAAACTTTGGAAGTATTCAGGAAGTATTTATCCTGCTGAAAGAATGTAATACACAAATAAAGGTTTTTATTTTGTCCGCCTGTTTTTAATGTTCCTAGTATGGAAAGGAAAATGGAGAAAATGGGAATGACCACTTCTGCTCTGAGAGAAGAATTTGTCTCACTGGCTCCTCCTGTCAGTGACTTGAAGAAACACCCCTGGGTTCAAGGCCTTGGGTAGACACTTGGGTCCTTTCTGTGTAGAGTTTGCATGTTCTCCCCGAGCTGTTTGATTTTCCTCCGGGTACTCCTGCTTCCTCCCACAATCCCAAAACATGACTGTTAAGTTGCCTGGAGTCTGTAAATTGTCTGGAAGAGTGAATGTGAGTGTGAGTGGTTGTTTGTCTGGTTGTACACCCACCGAAAGCCCACTGAGAGCTAGAGATAGGCACCAGCAGGAACAAGCACGTCAGAAAATGGATAGCTGGATTTCAAATTGCAATTTGGCAGAGTATGGTTCATATTGAGTGATTTACTTCTGATATCTCTTATACCTCGTAGCTATTTGTTGTGTTACACGGATTTACAAAGAATACAAAAAGAATCACCACTTTCAATATGGTATCAACTTTTCTGGCAAATTTTTACTGTTGTGTTCTCAAGAAGAAAATATAAGTTCAAGACCCACCATAGGAGAAACTAAACTAACCACAAAAAAAAAAAAAAATGCATGTATTTGAACATTTTCATTTTTTATTTTTCATCAGATCAACACAGTTGAAATTCACAGAGAGACTGCCATTTGTTGCTTAGTGGTCTACCTTTGGGAAAATGAGGACAGTTTGTTTGAATATATGGTAGGTAAATATGAATCCTTACATCTTGAAATTGAAGTGAAATGGAACTTTACTTTCATGCTGTCTTTGTGAATCACCAGTTTCTGTCTCTGCACCGTGTCCTTGTTTGTTTTTGCTGCTGCTTGTTGCTCAGTACTCGGTGATTGACAGGGACAAAGGAAATTTTACTTTTGAGCATGTCCCAAATAGACATGCTCAAAAGTAGACATCAGGTAGTAATATAGGTGGCTCTGGCTTCTAGCCACAGCTGCAAGTAGTCAATCACTCATGTGTTGAGATGCAACGTTTTCCCCCCTTTCTTTAATAGAAATTCGGTGTGCCAGCAATATGACAATGGATACTGATTTTTGTTTCTGATATTCATGCATTCAGGATTCTGAGGGCCAAAAATCCGATGATGAAGACACTGGTCACCAAAGGTGCCACAGCATCTGATCCAGCCAGAGTAACCGTCATGATAGAGGGCACACAAGTCCTGCAGGGATTAGATGTGCCAAGGGCCTGTGCTTTGCTGATGGGCCTCATCTATGCCCTCAATCTGAGCTACCCACAAGAGGTGAAGCACACTTGTGAGGTATTTGAGTTGTTCCTGAATTTAGATGGTCAGTAAAGCAGCCCAAAAGTCCCATCCGAACGCAAAAGCTGCCAGGAAACTCTTTTGAAAGCTAGTTTAAAAAAATACATTCATAAACGGACACCTTATTTGTGCTGTGATGGACTAGCTGTTAAAGTGGTTTCCTGCAACATGCAGTTTTATGTCGTCCAGCCCACATCGGAAACAGTTTATTCTCCTTTATTCAATTTTTTGAAGTGAATTTTAATGTCTGGAAAGCTTGAATATTAGTGAGCGTATTGTGTGCACCTGACCCAGAATGATAATAGTTTTTGATTTGGATCCAAAGCACAACTTGTTGTTCATAAGTTGACCAAAATGTAGAAACTTCCATTTAGCTGTTAAAAATTTGGTTAAGAAAAAAAATCTAAAAATACACATAATGCACATAGACAGCATGGAGGTGTTGGTAATTTCTTTTTCACAATAAAATATTGGTTTCAGAAGTAAAAAACGGACTGACTCCAAATGTTCTCAAGAGAGCAATATTCAAAATGCTATTAAAAAAAAAAATCAGTTTTTGAGATAAAACTATGGTATTTTCCAAATATCATCAAAATGACAGTAGGACTCTGTTTGGAGTTTGCATGTTCTCCCCGTGCTGCTTGAGTTCCCTCCAGGTACTCCGGCTTTCTACCACAATCCAAAAACATGACTGTTTGGTTGATTGGAGTCTAGAAATTGGCCGTAGGAGTGAATGTGTGTGTAAGTGGTTTGTCTGTTTGTGTGTTGCCCTACATGGACTGACGCACTGTCCAGGGTGTACCCCTACTTAGCATGTGAGCTGGAGATAGGCACCGGCAGACCCCCACGACTCTGAAACCAGGGCAAAGTGGGTGTGAAAATGGATGGATGGATGTTTACATTATACTGTTAACAGTCAGAGTTTTAGAAAGAAATAAAGAAAGATTGCGGCTGCATTTGTTTACCCTGTCACAAATATTTAAATATGTTTCAAAGTCCTCACCCTACATACCTTATTTTCCTATTTGAAATGCCAGCTGCCTCTGGTTAATTATTAGAGCCACAGTGCAAAATGAACCCTATGGATAATAGTGTTTCCACATTGGCCATCCCTTTGGATGCCATGTACACGCCTGCTTCCTTGGAATGCACAGGCACTGCTCCTGCACTTATCATCACACAAACCAGCAAGTCTCATTTTTAACAAGCTATGTAATGAAACTGTCAAACACACATCAAAGACAATGCTCATGGGAGCCAAAGAGGCATAGCATAGTCGTAATATTTAGTATTGACTATTAAGATTCCTTTGGATTCGATGCACTCCAGAATGATTTTGAAAGTAGCCTACAGCATGATGGCTTTTGTGTTCAGACAATAAAACATTCTACTATTTTATTTGCACAAAATTTGGCTATTGAAATGTATTTTTCCTTTAAGTTGGATCTTTTATTCAATATGTTCAACTTTTCTCTGATGAACTTCCTGTTCTAGGGAAGTTATTCCTATTGTTCCTGTTATTGTTTCTCATGTCCTTGTCTGTACAGTGTATATCAAAAAAATGTAAAAAAATAAATCTTTTGCTTTCTACAAGCAGCATGGTAACTTTGTTGTTAACTATGGTGTTTTGCAGTGATGAACAGTGCACGTCAGGGACCAGTAGGTGAAGAGTGTGTGATTACACAGGTGTGAAGCCTAATGTAGGTATTAGTCAAACTATCAGCAGCATCTTAGTTGAACAGACGCCACAGCGGTTTAAGCCACTTTTCTTTAATCCATCTCACAGCTGAAGAGGAGCCTTGTTTTCCTAACTGGCTTAGGAAAATGTAGATACACACACACACACACACACAACCTCCCTTGACAGACTGTCATGGACAATATATTTGCTAAATGATTAACTCTTGTACTTTTGGCTTTTTCAAAGCTGGCATCAAATACAACTTTTTTTTTTTTTACAAAGGCAATCAGTGCCAACATGTTCCCAATGTGTATTTCATATAGTGGATAGTGGTTAGTGGATAGTGGTTCTTGAAGACCAGGATTGGCCACCCCTGCACTACACCTTGTTTCTACAGAGTTTTTGGCATATTCGAGGGTCTGCATTCAAAGATTGTGCAGCTGGAGAAGCCTTTCGGGCAGATGTGGGTTGGTGGCTGATTGCTTGTGTTTTGCCCGAGTGGAATTTGCACATTAGACCTAATGAAATTGTTGGTTTGAAGTCATTATTAACATTTGTCTAGATTTCCACTTTCCCCAAATATGTGCTTAATAGGAGGCCTGATGATGCTTGGTTTTTCCAGCATACCCATCAGAGTCTGGGGTGGGTCCTCTATGGCCTCTTGGGGGCCTGACTGGGTGTATTAGGTAGTGCTGGGTGATGCTGGGCAGTGTGCTGGCTGCTGGATTTTCGTTGTTTTTAATTTGGTGAGGGGGGTTCCTCTGCTGCTGTGTGGCGTTGGGGTGGTTGGCATGGTATGGTGATGTTGGGCGTTGTTTTTAGGGTGGGGTTTTTTTTGTCAGGTTTGTGTAGGACTGGTTTGATTGGCTCGGCTGGCCCACCTGCTCCTGTGGGTGTTTTGATGGGACAGCACCTGTTCAGTGCGTCACAATGCACCCACAATTTATTTAGCATGTTTCCCTCTGAATAATATGTAAAGTAGGCAGATCTCATAGGGGGCGCAAAAAAATGGGAGGGGGAAATGCAAATGAATTAATGCAGCGGTCGCAATGCAATTCATCAAACCAGGAACTGTTTGCGATGACTGTTTTCTGCACTGAAAATAGTACGACTAACAGGCAGGCGCAAACTCACACACAGAGATCATAGCTGCAGTCAATGTTGGCACAATACATAGAAGAGATGAAAAAGGCTCAAGTTAACCCTTCTAGTATAAGAAAATAATTCAAATAAAACAATAGGCAATATTAACAGCCACTGAATGAGAAAATGCAGAGTAAAGTGTGTGTGAGGGAGAGAAACAGCTGGAGTCCAGTGTGGCTCCGTGCACATTCTCTCTGCAGTGCCGAGGGTCGCTGTGCCCGGATCTCCATGGATGTTGCAATCGCGCAATTTACACAGCGATGGAACAATGTTCACATCTTCTTGAGTGTTCGTGACACAGCGCTACTCAGGAGCTCAGACCTGCTGGATGATGTTTTCCATGGACTAATAAGACAAAGTTACAGGAATTGACGGCGCACACACATTAAATTAGGGATGAAAATAACATTAGGTTTTAAAGTTTATTAAACAACACCTAATTGTTTATTTTGTTTCCTACATCTTTAAAGTCCACATGCCTGCAATTTACCTTCTTCAAATGTCATTTTGTGCTTTTGTGTTCTCATCTCTCCACATTTAATGAGCAAAATGTTAATTTAAATAGGGCGGTCTGCACCACTTCTACACACGCAGCTATTAGTGCCACAATGTTAGTGAATTCTGTGAGGAAACAGTGCCACTAAAGGATTTAGGGATGCACCTAGTTTACCACCCTTCAATTCAGATCTTAGTGACTATGCCCCAAAGTGTCCCACTCTCTACCAGTTTTCAACAACACCAATACCTTTTGATCAAGATTGGTAAAAATCAAACTATCAGAGCATCAGCTTGAAAAATCATTAGATTATCCAATGTTTTAAATTAATTTATGATGACAAATGTAATAATAAGAAAAAACAATGGCAAAAATTGAATGTTAAAGTATGTCACGTTGTCTGATTTTTTTATTTTTTATTTTTGTGGGTGTATTTTTTAAACAATATTTCGATAATGAGTAATAATTTTGATTTACTGTAATTGGGGCTATCAGCAGCAGCTTAAACAAAAGAATACTTCACAGTGGGATTTTCATTCAAATGATAGAAATGGGGAAAAAAAGCAGTTCAAGTATTTGAAGTGAAGAACTAGCCAAAGTTGCTCATTGACGTGGACATAACAATAACTGGCTTAATGAATTCCACAGGCTGAAATAGTAAACAGGCCAACAAGCTGTGGAAAGCAGTAAACCCAGCATAATAGTGGATACGTAGAAATTTGTACGGAAACATATACAAAACAAACATAAACCAAAAACAACCAAAGCAGTTAATGAAGTTAGAGTAAAAAAAAGTTCAAGTATACCAAAGGAACTAAAGGTGTGAAACTAGTTCCCCGAGGCTGTACTGGTGTAAAAGCAAACTGTGGTTTCAGAAACAGCGTTCCCTTATTTCAAACACAGAAGTGAAGAATTTTGAGAACCAATGATGGAAGAACCAACAAGCAGGTTTGAAAATGGATGGATGGAAGAACCAATAGCACACAAACACTGAAGAACTAGTGGTAAATAACCATGTGCGATGGCTATTGAGTTGTGCCATCGTACAGTAGCAACAACTGTTTTTGCTAATGACATAAATCAGCTTATGACATTGTAATAGTCATGTAGTTGACCAATGTTGGGACAACAAGGCAACATCAACCTGGTATAGAACTACAGTATGTATTCAACCCTCGCTCTTCAAAGTTTTAGCACTATCCACTGGTTGCTTCCAGTCGTTCCTTTTCTACCCATTGTCATGTTATATTTCATCCAAAGAATGCTGCTGCCAGCAGTCTTTTTTTAAAGTTCAGTTTGTTTAAAGGTACTTGAATCTCCAGATGCTAAAACTTTGCACCTTCGCTGATGCTATGTTTAAATATTAAGAATGGCTGCCATCAGATTTTAAACTGAGGTATTTCCCATAATATTCCACATAAAGTGACAGTTAGGTGTCGAACATTCATTTTTCCGAAATCCAAACTAAAAAAAATTCAATACTACGTTATATACTGGATAGGTTGCTTCATTATTTCCCAGATGCATTTTACTGCCATATGGAGTAACTTGGAGAAAATTGAGTCCTGCTTTCAATAAGACTTTAATTATCAGTTACAGCTACTGTAACAGCTTTCAGTCAAATCAATCTGAATTATAATTAGATGAAACTGGCTGAAAGTAATACCTGATAGGGAAAGTGTGTGTGTGTGTGTGTGTGCATATGTGTGTGTTTCTGTATATAGTCATTTTCCCTCCGCGTCCTGGCAATTACAATTATTTAATAGAAATACATTTTAATAATATACACAAGTAACCTTACAGATCCAATTTGGTCTTTTTCAAATAATCTTTGAAGGTGGAGGAAGGAGGTATGGAAGGGACAACGGTTTTACGTACCCTAAGTGGAAATCTGGGATTTATAGTCAAGAAAAGTTAAACTAATTTAACTAACTTTGTGGATTGGCATTGTTGGGATATTCTGCTACAGTAGAAGATGTTTCCTTGTCTAGTTTTCAGCAAAAACCCAGCGTAACACCACGGCAAAAAATACACCAACAAGAAATGAATTTACAAATTCAGTGTACATAAATAATTTGATGGTCTGCGTAGGTCAGGAGATATCATGGCGACATTCTTTTGCTGACACTAGGTCCTCATTAGAACTGGCTGCTGATTAAAAACAAACATAATTAGTCATCCTCGTGTTCCTCCCTCTCTTCTCTCCCTCACTCTGTCCTTCTCTGTCCTGCTGGTTCAACATCAAAAAGGATCAATTTGCATAGAGCGAGAAGGGAATATTCTGAAAGCCACCCTTGTTTAGCTAGTCAGGGCTCTGGTGCTGCTTAATGGCTGCTGACAGATGAAAGGAAAACTGCTTCTCCACCCAAACCATATAAGTATAGCCTCTTCTTCTTTAAAGTGGTGTGTGATTTAAGGCTGAGATCAAGAGCTCAGTAAAAATGAAGTGATTCTGTGAAGTGAGTTATTGGTCAAGGACTACCAATTCAGATTTACTTGATTGTGTACACAAAATGACTCCAGAATCACACTACATTGGCAACAAAAAACAATAATTATACAAAAAATGCACAAAAACACAACAGAAAGATAGAAAAAACACACATAATGACTCCAAAAACATGCATTACAGAAAAATACACCAAACAAAAAAAATATATATAAAAATGAGTAAAAAAACAACAAACACATTTATCATGTTCATGTCCCATAGATTTAAACCAGGGTAATCGCACACGCTATTTTACTTTGCACCCACATATGTACCCCTTTATTACACTACAGAGTATGTACACCTCTTTGTGCATCCAACCTTCAAACACATACTCATTTGGCCATAATTGACAACTCTACTTAAGCTCCCACTATATGAATACATACTTCCAACATGCACTGTAATAGTCTATCTATAAAGCAAAGAAGGTCTGCATGCGTGCGTGTGTCTGCTTAAGTATGTAAGTCAGGGCATGTGTACTCAAATATGTTTTTACAAGGTTCTGTTATGCATAGTTGCCATGCATCACTGTTTTACATCACCCATAATGAGGTTATAGGTTTAATTTTCACAGCAGCGCAGTGACAGGGGGAGGATGCGTGAGATACGTTGCTGTTTTCTTGACCTTGAAATGTTCTTTGCATTTGTGATGTGCTTTTTTTCTGCCCCCGGTGTGTGCCATCCATAGAGACAGAGGAGCATGTGTAGAAACAGAGACGTTGTTTTTTTAATTCATTCAAAAAAGTGTTTTTTTCTCTCATTTCATTTTACATATACTTTCACTTCACGTTGGACCTCCACTTTGATGATGTGATACACAGTTTTGTTCTCAAAAACTCAAAAAGGGAGTCCCACATTTGACAAGTGGAGCTCACAGGTTGCTCGCAGTAGTTGGTCCCAGCACGAAAACATGAACCACTCCCAACAGCTTCAACCCTTTTTTAATCCTATCTCACTAAATTCTGTGATATTGGAGCAAAACATTGTATTTTTGTTACAAAATGATTTGTCATATTTTTTGTGCTGTAAAACACATTTCTTTTTTGTGCTGCTGGGCATGAAAATACACTTCAGTTGGAAGAAGGTCCGACAGAGATTAGGTTTGGGGCTGGGATACATGGTAAACGTTAGAAAGTGTGTATTTGTTTGGTTGCCGTACGGACAACCCCCAGTGCTATTGGTATGGTTACTGAAGTACATGTACGTAGCGTCTTAGGGTTAGGGTTAGGGTTGGGGTTGGGGTTGGGTTTAGGGTTAGGGTTAGGTTATAACCCAATATTGCAACAATTTTTTAGTCTTAGTCATGTGACCTAAACTGACCAATGACTGACCTATCGCGTGACCTAAACTGGCCAAATAAGGGCACTGCGTACGGATAGAATGTCGGTATATTGATACGGCAACCGTACGGAAAGCCACTGCCTAAACGTTATTAGTAATGGTTAGGGGAATATTTTCGAATTTCAATACATCATCTTGAATTTATGTTCAAGCAGCACTAAAATCTTTTTTTTTTTGTTTCTCTACAAAACAAACTGAGTTCTGCACAGGACACACATGCTGAAAACGTGCTGTCCTGCATGAAAATAGATTTTTCATTTTCGTGATAGTGTCACATTCTTCCATGAGATTGGGTTGCTCATTTTGATCCCAGCATTGTAGCCGTTTTCTAACCTAGGTTAAAAATGGGCTCATGTGCGTTCTATGAATACCAACAAATCTGTTTTTAAAGATTTCCTTACTTTAAGCAATGTGAATCATTCGGAACAGGGTAGAGCTTGCTGAGTCACGTAGATTTAACAGTGATTCAGGGACTTCCAACTCATTTGTTTGATAGACATGAAATTTGATCAGTAAAAATAATTGAGTTTTCATTTACCAACAAGTTCTGTTGTGCCTTCAAATTTCAATATTCAATTATTTGATTGTAGGAATCTTTTCCTCATGGGGTTGATAATGCTGTCGGGCAGATGAGTCACAAGTGTTTCTGTCTTTTAAATTGCTATTATAAATGGTTTTTTTTTTCCTCCTCTGTCAATAGTAGACACTCTGTGTTTACCGCTGACATTGGAAAACAGCTTGTTCACATGGTCCTGGTAACATGCTTCTCAGTACATCCAAGCAAATCATAACCTGAGATATGTCCAAACAGTAAACTGTTTAGAGAGAGGACATTCTGGGCAATAATTCATTCATTTAAGTGTTTATAATGAAAGCTGCTGGTGTCTAAGTTTCAGAAAAAATGGAATGTAAGTAAATCAGTAGAAGGCGATGATGGACAGAATTCAAGATAAAAATACAATCGATGATAATAGCCTCACGATAATGACACAATATGTTTTGGAAAGTAAAAAAACAAAAAAGATCTGCAGGTGGAAAAATAAACATGCTTTTATTTGACTTTAAATCTGTGCATATTACTTAGAGTATAACCTTTAAAACTCAATTGGAATGTAAAGATAGAGTCCTCAGTAACATAAATAAAACAGTTCCAATTGAATGCAAAAACAGAGTGACAATTCATGCCAGTCTTTTTTTTTCTTCTTAATATCAAACTAGAACAGTCTACACAGCCCAGATTTAAGATTTGGACATGCTAATACATCTTGTAATTTAGAGAAAATGCATTATGACATTTTTCAGCAGCAATTGAGACCTTTGGGCAATGACCATGTCTCCTGCAGCTGAAAAGAAACACTCGCTTGGGACAGACATACTGTAGTAGTCACAATAGTGCAAAGACCAATTAAGTGTTTTTTTTTTTTTCTACCCAATGGTTTACATGGGAGCTTTAATTCCTCTTTTATTCAGAATAAAACTTAAATCCTTTTTAAACTGACCTTGTAAACACTTAATTCCTCATTCAATAAAGCCAAATAAACCGGTTTTCCATGTAAACTTCAATTCGGAATGACTATTTTCAAGTAAACACGAAGCGGAACACTTTAATTCTGAATAATGTAATTCGGAATAACTAATTCCGAATGAAAAAACATCATGTTGTAACTGTGGCCAATGACATTTTTGGGTGGAAAGTCCAAGCCACTCATATCAAAATCAAGGCCCCAAAGTTGTTCTTTTTTCCCTCATCTAAAATCTGTGGCCCACTTGAGATCAAACTGGTCCGTATTTGGCCCCTGAACTAAAATGAGTTTCACACCCCTGGTCTAAGCAGTAACAAACAAGCTTTGTCATGTTTTGCTCTCACAAAATAAAGTTTAGAAAAATAGACAAGTTTTTTTCAAAATTTATTATAACTGAATCTTGGAAAAATAGCCAAGATTTGGATATTACTGTACTTGTCCTTTCTCTAGTCAATGTAGATACAGTTGAGTTCTGACCTGTGTGGGCTCTGCTTTGTTGCACAATACGTTGCTGGAGTGATTATCAGTCCACAGCAGGTACAGGCTGTTTCTGGGTAGGTGGTGTAACAGAATGAAAGCTGTTGATTTTCATGGACAAATTGTTGTCCGCCTGCTCCTTCCCTTCCTTTACGGCCAGTAATGTCTGTCCTTCTGATCCTGTAGTCTTGGAGGACTGTACTAGTGGGGCCTCATTGTAGCTCACCTCCATGTAGTCATGGGTCAGACCAGCACTTGATGTGAACAGTCCAATATAATGTTGTCTCAGCTGATTCTTCAGTGTCCAAGCCATGGTGGTTTTGGGTGTAGCGAAGTGAAGTTTAGACGTTGGCTCGGTTTACGTATAAATAATGAGCTGCACTTGCTTTTATGAAAAGTGCGATTCAAAAAAATGATTCTGTTTATGTCGTATGTTGGTAAATGGTGCGCAACTTGAAGTTTTCACAAAATTCCAAGTGGAAAAATTCAGAAAATGTGTAACAGCACAACACTGCCTACTGAGTAAAAAACCCTTTGATGTAGAGTCTTAAAACCGTTTACTATCAGCATTGTTGAGACCTATGGATCGTATATCAAAGACACATTAGTCCTGCATCTACAGTATATTTCTCTTCTGTTGAAACTCACTAACTGGATTTAGCATTAACCTACAATGAATTGAGAAGCCTGAGCAGCCTCACTTAATTTTTGGAGCACTTCTTTCACCTTCGCTCTGAATGCTCCAGCACCTTCCATCTTTACTGTGTGACCCCATCAATGTCCAAGTCACCCTACTATTGAATCATATTGCCTTGCTGAACTGGTGTCAGGCAACAGTAAATGCCACTAAAGAGGATGGAACTGGACAGGCACAGTTCACTGTCCTAGGTCAATGTGGTAATAATATTGGCCATTTGACAGCTAACTGAAATCTTATTACTGTTGTCCTGGGAGATTACAATCACAGATAACCTTGACCTCCAGCAGGACTCCTTGTGAAAAACACTCTTTAATAGTTAAAGCAGGCCGAGGTTGAAACATTGATAGGAGAAGTGTTTCAAGCTAGTGTGGTTTAAGAGTGTGTGTGTGTGTGTGTGTGTGTGTGTGTGTGTGTGTGTGTGTGTGTGTGTGTGTGTGTAAACAATGTCACCCTTCAATGCATCCAAAGGAACACAGCATGCGGTTGTAACCATGAAAAACTCCAGTCTCCTTTAGATTAGATTTTGAATGGCTTTTTCCAAAGGAATTCAATAAAAGAGTGTGTTATTAAAAGAATACCAGTAGCATGAGTGCACAAACATAACAATGAAGGTTATATCAAAATTATCATCTCTGGTTGTATATATCTCCATTCAATTATCTGAATTCCCAGAGGAAAAATACCCCAGAGCATGTGTAAAAAAAAAAAAACAATGAAAACAAAAAGCAAAAACTGTAGTATTTTATTCTGGTAATAGGCCATCTCTTGGGAGATCTTGATTTGCTGTCTCTAATATGTTTGAGACACCAATAAATAGTGTGCAAACCCTGATGCTGCCCGTTATGGCGGGCTGTCTTGGGCTGCCATGGGACCTGCTTTTGAAGGTTCCGGGTTCACTGTGCTGGTGGCAAGAATAGGGGGTCGTTTGGTGCTCTCTGGAGTCCAGTGGCCAGAATAGCCTAAAGCTGATATTTCTGAGAAATTTATCAGAATCAGAATCAGAATCAACTTTATTGATCAAGTAATGTATGTTATACACACAAGGAATTTGACTTGGTGAACTGTGCTGTCTCTGATAGTGTAAATATTAAATAATAATCAACTAGAAAAAAATATATATATATAAACATTAATATAAACAGTAGTTAGACTAATATGTGCAAAACTAAATAAAATAACAAGATAATAATAATAATAATAATAATAATAATAATAATAATAATAATAATAATAATAATAATAAGATAATAGTGCAGTAGTGCATTGATGAGTAGTGCAGGTGAACATCTAGTATGTACATGAACATTCTCAGTGACAGATTGATCCAGGGTTGTTATGTTTAGTTCCAGGGTTATTTCACAGAAACAGGTCTGACACTCTTTGACTGTTTAGTGTTGATCAGAGTGACAGCCTGGGGGATGAAACTGTTTCATGTTTATGTATGATTCTTTTGAAATGCGAAAAAATATCTAACTAGTCTTTTACTATGGTCTACTGCCTGTGGTCATTCATATACATTAATGTATATAAGTCCCTCCTTCGTCCTATAGACCCCTATACAAATGGCAAAAATCGCCGAGTGCGCCTAGCCAATAGGCTTTGACTTCCTGTAGCTGAGTCTGTCAATCAAAGTGAATGCGGAACTGTGCACAGAAACAAGGCCGCGCGTCACAACAGCAAACAGGTAAATATGATTTTGGCTCTTACCTGACCTATAAACCTATATCAATGCGACCAGATGTGACCTTGTTATGTTCCGTGATGCACGTGCAGAAAAGTAGAGGCGTGTCTTCTGGTAGATTGGCAGAGGCAGGGGGAGGAAGTGAGGCGGTTTCTGAAACGTTTCTCAGAAACTCCGGATAGCAGCTTTAATGTCAATCACACATTCTAATGTCCCACCCTAACTCTCTCTTGAACTCAACTCATTTCAACTTTATTTATACATCGCAAATTACAATTCAATTAAACTTTATTTATATAGTGCAAAATACAACAAAGTCATCTCAGTGCGCTTAACAAAATATAAAGTCCATAGTAAGAAAAAGAACCCAACAAGATCCACATGAACAAGCATTTAGAACAAGTGGGAAGAAAAAACTCCCTCTTTTTTATAGGAATCTTCCCTGTCTGTTTCCCCCCACCCTGCCTTGCTTGCCCTTCCCTACTGACACTGGAGATGGTCACAATTAAGCAAGAAAATCAATGTATTTTTTATAATTTTTTTGCAATAATAATGTATTTGTTTTGTTGCAATAATAAAACATGCATAGCTGTCGCAAAAAGATTGCCCCAGTGTTAGTAGTAGCGTTGACCTTTGATAGCTTCTGCAGACAAGGTAAAAAAATTAATTCAAAAAAAGTTAAAAATAAATAAATAAATAAATAAAAAGAATAGTGTGCATATCCTACTCTTCAGTTGTGTGTGGACCTGCAGTTTGATAATGTTTTGAAACCTCCTCTCTCCATTCTATAGTGTAGTGTATAAATTAAATGTCATTTGATGATTACAACCCCTCTTTTGGCCAATAGATGGATACAGAGGCCCCCCCAAGGCAATAATTTCTCTGTACAACCAGATCCCTTTCCACATTTAAGAAAAAACTCAGCCAACGTATTCTGTCAATCCATTTATCCAATGACAGATTGATGCAGGATTCCATGGCTTATCAAAGTTTACTGCAATGCAGAGTACACCATGGATGCCATTCATTCCATCAGAGGGTCACATTTCACTCCCATAATCCATTGCACTCCCAGTGCTGTATTTTGACTGTGACAGAATACTGGCAGTGAATACCCCCACACTCATTAATGAGTACAGTAACATGAATAAGACATAACAGACAAACAATATAAACACATACAAAGAACATAAGTTTAACATTCTTAACACTGTCATTTTAAATCTAAATATTTTTTTTTTAAGAAAATCTGGTGTGTGGTAATACTTGAATCATTCCTGGTGATCTTTCATATTTCCTCTTTTAAAATTTTTTAACTTATTTAAAAAAATAATCATTGGCTGAAATATGTTAGTAACACATTTCAAAAGAGCCTTGTTAATTAGCTGTGATAAAGGACTCTTGTTATAGATACCGATGGGGTTGCAGATGAGATGAGATGGATTTAGTCTCAGCCCTATTTAAATTATTAGCTTTAATTTCAGAATCATAAAGTTCAGCATAAAACACCAAAGTACATTTTCAGGTAAGACAGATGTTAATTGCTGCTTAATAATTTCCTAGCACAAACTGTGGGCTTTTGTGAAGTGTGTATGTTCTCGTTACATCAATAGAACTGTCACCCATATATACGTAAACATGTCTAGGAGTTTCCAAACATTACCTGCAGATGTGTGTGATTTTAGATGAAGTTTGTAAAATGAAATGTGTGTCTCGGGGCCAGCATCATCCTGAGAAAATTGGAAAAAATAGTAAGCTGAAATATATTGTAAAAATAACACAAAATAGGATAGAAATTAAGTAAGATATATGCATTCTTTGGTGATCTAAGATCCACAATTTTATCTGAGCTCCCTGATAGTTATCAATTCAAACTAGTTTATACCAAACTTATACTGACTGTGTAACTTTCAGTATCATTGTGGCATTATGACTCAATCTAATTAATTAAAATACAATCAGGACCATCTTGTGTGTCACTAAGTATTAAATGATGTTCCCATAAGAGATTGCAAGCAAATTAGTGATTATTAGCTTAATTCTAACAAATTAAAATGTGATGTAGATCACTGCTGTAATTATTTCAGATCACATCAAGGGTCTTATACAGTAACCCCATTTTGATAGAACATATAAGTGCGTAAATGAAAACCGAAGCTGAGTCACTGGTGACGTTTTAGGAGTGGTGTAGCTTAAAGTGAGACTAAATTGAAATGGACATTTACATTTAAAGATTCATTGTTTTTTGTTGTTGAAGATAAACCAGTTTACAAGAATTCTCAATTCACTGTTGCAATATGGGGCAGCAGATCTGCTACAACTACAGTTTAGTTCAGCTCCAAAAATACTATCACACTAGAAAACTTTCAGTTTAATACAGCAAAAAAAAAACAAAAGACATGTTTGTCTGAGGAGTGAGGAACATAATAACTAAGCTGGTTCTTATGTGCTTTTTAAATAATTATGTTTTAGGTGTCGTCTTAAAGGGGGAAAGAGCACCAGCCTCCTGTACCAAGACTGATAGCTAGTTCTATAAGTGAGGAGCCTGATAGCTGAACGCTCTGCCTCCTGTTAGACCTCTAGATACGCTAGGAACATTCAGGACACCAGCAGACTCAGAGGAAGTGTTCTACCTGGACCATGGGAGACTAACAGGTCCTTAAAGCTGATATCCGGAGTTTCTGAGAAATCCATGTTTATGTATGATTCTTTTGAAATGTCAAAAAATACCTAACTATTTTTTAACTGTGGTCTATTGCCGGTGGTCATTCATATACATTAATGTATATAAGTCTCTCCTTCGTCCTATAGACCCCTATACAAATGGAAACGATCGCTGACTGAACGCAGCCAATAGGCTTCGACTTAGTGTTTTTGAGACTGTCAATCAAAGTGAATGCGGAACTGTGCACGGAAACAAGGCCACGCGTCACAACAGCAAACAGGTAAATATGATTGTGGCTCTTACCTGACCCATAGACCTATATCAATGTGACCAAATGCAACCTTGTTATGTTCCGCGATGCACGTGCAGAAAGGTAGAGGCGTGTCTTCTGGTTGATTGCAGAAACAGTGGGAGGAAGTGGAGCTTAGTGCCCAAAATGATTGTGTACAATGCAGTAATGGTGCTTTTTCATAGGCAATACCTATAGTGCAGCAGTTTTACACTGTTCCATTGGCCTATTTGAGGTCCAAGTGGGTACTTTCCAATATGATCTACTTGTCAGCAAGTCCAGCTGAGGCCAAATGAGTAAGTAGGCCAAATTGTCCTTGAACCTTTCAGACTGCTTCAGCAATCTTAGCTCGCTCTGCCTCAAATGTCTTCTGTCACAATTATATTGTTTTCGTCAAGCAACAAAGTCACAGAGGAACAAGCAAATGAACCCGTTTCATTCAGTGTTTTTGTTTTCGGTCATGACTGAGTGCAGAGGGGTATTCCATAAAGGAGGGTTAACAAACTCTGAGTCTATCCATAAACTCTGGGTCAACATACCCAGCGATGGGAAACTCTGGGTATCGGATTCCATTACAGCTGGTATGAAGTGGATCAATCAACCCTGAGTATGTAAACCTTGGTTTACTTACGTACACGCGCGAGATAAAAAGCCATCATCAATGGATCAGAGATTTACTCGAGCTGCCATGGCAACCACCCGGAAGAGAGTGATTTATTCACCCTAATTGGTGAAATAAGCCGGTGTTTGAGGAATATGAGCCTGTTCTAAAGGTGGATTCAGTCTTCAGTGACGATAGTGGCTTAAATCACCCGTAATTAGTCACACTTTTTGGTCGCTTCATCACTTTATTGCTTCAGTGACGTGACGAGCGATGAATAAAATGTGTTTGAGGAGGCGTGGCAGCAGCATAGGATGGCTGCATAGAGAGCCCTCCTGTTACACTGGATATAAAGACAGTAAATGCCGCTTGATATCACATCATTTATATTGATTTTTAATGTAATAATGTTTAATGTAATAAGTCATCTCGACATCCTAAAATAATGTCATTATGTATTCATCTCTGAAGCGGGACGCGAACCCAGCTATTACAATTGATTTTTGCTAATGGCTGTGAACAAGATCATGTGACGTTTTGGGACCATTTTGCATCACAAACAAACAATGTTAGCCCCGCCCATTTTCATAAAAACTAGCACCTGTGAGCTCTACAATCTGTGGTGAGTAGGTTGGATTAAGAGTAGAGTGAATAGAGATGTTTATTGAGTAATGAGAAGTTAGTTAAAATAGCATAGATTGTTCATTGGAGATTTCATAGCATAGACTGGGCTTGTTTTAACTGCTCCAGGAGCCCCACCCATTATCAAGGCATTTTTTGTAGTTCCCTCCTAGTGGCAGGTCAGGAGAAAGCAGGGGTTCAGCTATTCTTTAAAAAAATGCTGGTGTCTTCTATTCTGAATTACGTGTCTCAGTCCGTATCTGAAGAACTATTGGCACTGTTCTTCAGTTGCTGTACATCGTGCAAAATACTGTTGAATTAGGGACCTATTCTTCCATTCTCCCACTCCACTTTAGTATGTCACTGCACGCCTTCACTGCTTCAAGTGCAATACATTTTTTTACCTGCCTGGGGCGCTGCTTGTTCCAGGTTCAGAAGTGAGGGAGGAAAAGAGCTTAAGCAGACAGGAAAAAATGTGCAAGGGTTCGTTAGGCCAGACTGGGAATGCCAACATTTCAGGTTTACTACACCCGGAGTACAAATCTTGGATGAAGGCATGCAGTGACAGATTTCAGTGGAGGGGGAGAATAGCGCGCAGCCAGAATCCGTGCAGTTGCTGCTTTTCTGATTTACGCACATGGGAGAATAGAGCCCCAGGCGCATAAAAGAATGCTTAAGTGCATATAGGAGGATATGACCCTAATTCCTTATTCAAGGAGAAATGTGCTAAGAACATCTCTTAAATTATTCAGTCTATGCATAAACACTAATTAACACTAACACAACCCTATGTAAATATAAACTACAGATCTGAGCAAATTGAAAAATCTGCCCAGCCAATGATGAGAAATAATAGCAGTACATTTGGAAACCCTCTTGTCGTTTTTATACATGGCCTTTGAGGCTCTCTAAATGCACTTACAGAGAATGGCTCCTTTTCTACTTTGCACCACTTAGAATTGGAGCTCACACATGCATTGCTGTGGATAGAAAAAGATGAGCATTGGATATCTCCCAACACATGCTAAGTGCAGAGAAATTTAATCTGGAAAACAATGGAAGTCTATTCACTGCACCCCTCTAGTCATTGGGTATTCTTTGCAGTACACATGCAAATTTTTACGTCTTTTTCTGTGTTGACAAAAGACCCGTTTACTGCGATATTTTTCTATTGCCTTTAAAAATTGGCTGAACCAAAGTAGTAGTACTCAAAGTACTACTACATTGGTGATTTAAATGTTTTCTTAATCTTTCTGCTACAGCTGGTAACGCTTCCGGTAGTGAGACAATTTATCCTATTAATTTCCTAAACCTTTGTACTTTCAACTAATAAACAATGTACAAGGTGAAGAAGGCAGTCGACCAAAAACACAGGTTCTGAAACTCTGAAGGTCAGGTAAAATAAAATCAGGGATATTGAAATAAAGAAAATTATAATTAAGTAAAAAATATCTTGACGTAAGTAAAACACACAAAAACTGCCATATTTTCTGGGTTATTAAGCGCATCGCTGTATTCACAGAATTCCAAAAATGTTGCAATTTTCTAACAAAAATTTACATAAAGGGCGCTCTGTGACACAAGCCGCACCCTATTGGTTGTTGAGGGTGTCCTTCAAACGCCTCGGCCAATCAGAACGAGCAGGTAGGCAGGCTGCTGTACTCTGGTTAACGTGTATTTCCTGGTATTCTAATCAGTTTCAACCGATGAGTTTCCATCTCCACATGAAATCACCTCCTCACTGCCCTGCGTCTGCATATAAGTCCATTTACAGCTTTTTATGGTCACTTTTTACTGGATCCAGTCTCATCTGAGCTCTTGGTGTGACATCACCACTTATACTGCTACTCTGAGCAGCAGCTCGATCCTGGTTGCCTGTATTTATATGCAACCATAGCTCTTCCGCATGCCTTTGATGAAACAGCAGAGTTGGAACTGTCACTGTTTATCAAATTTTGGTGAACAACAGAGGTTTGCATCCACTTTTTTAACTTTTACTGATTTTTAGAACAACCCAAAGCAGCACAAGTTGTCATTTTGACTGAAAAAGCTGCTAAATAATCCTTAATGCCTTCTCTCCCATAGAACTCAATGGACTAAAAGGGCGAATCGCATTATCATTGACGTCATTTCAACATGGCGGCACACAGGCTCTGTAACTGTAAAGTAGTTCCATTTTAAAAGTTAATAAAACTAATATGGTGCAAAATAATGGGCTTTGTTAGGCGTAGATCTTCTATAAAGGACATTTCAAAGGTTTTAGGCCACATTTGTAAAAACAGTGGAGGATCCCTTGAAGTGGCTCTTTCATCTTTTTCCTTTTCACATTCTTCTAATACCTCTCGACACATGTATCATACATCTGGTATAGATGAGAAAGAGTTTTCACAAAGCTTTACAAAGTCATACTTTAAGACCAAAGGTGGAATTGCATTGCAATTGTAATTTATTCTGACAATATTCATTTTATTTAAGATGGCCGTCTTTGGTTCACAAGTGAGTTCGTCTAGTTAAAGCCTTGACTTCTTCATATTTGTAGTGAATCTTTGTTAGAAAGTTTTCTCAGATTTTATAATCACTCAGTCTTTTAACAACTTAAAATGGCCACATTTTACACTTTATACTTTTTAAACCTAATTTAAAAAATGGTTTATTCTCTTTAGATCTGTCATTCTGCATTTAATCCAATTTGCCTCAACGCATATTTTCACAAGGGGTGGTCGGTCAATGTGACTAAAGGATTCCAATGGCTTAGTCCAACAGACAGCGAGGATCAACTTGACAGGTTTAGAAAAAGATCAAAGAAAACAAAGACAGGTGGCTTCTCTAATCTAGGACTAGCTTTAGGATATCTTTGGGACTCTGGTGAATATTATCAAGCGAGAGAATTTCTTAAGCCCGCATTTATCTTCATCTGGGGATATGTGGGTCATGGTCAGTGTATTCATGGGTTTTTGTGGGGACAGGTGGATCATGTGACTCCAAAGGAACACTTTCCTGCCTTCTAAAAGTTTCATCTCTAACTTGTGCAAAAAAATTATATTTTCATATTTTTCTTCACAAACAATCAATTCTACTGATTTGAAATAGGCAGTGCATCTGAAAAATCACACTTCAAGAAACTATTGCAGAACACTACCCAGGGCTGTGAAAAGATTTTGGACATCCTTTAATTCGCCCCAACCAGCCCCCCAGTGATGAATGAATGTGATGGCTTTCAATAGATAACACATTTGAGACTGGGTGTGTTCCTTCCAATACGAGCACTCATCAGTTTCTCAAAGAAGCTAGTGTATGTGGTGCATTAAAATTGGCTGTAGTGGGATCCATACAGGGATGGTTTGGGACCAAAATTCAGCCTGACATTTTAATAGGTCAGCGATGCTTAACATGTGGCTCTTTATGTCTTAATTTTAATTATTATTCCTCCAGAAAACCTTAAGGGGGATACTTTTGCCATGTTTTTGCCACTTATGGACCATTGTTGGCCCCCTGTTAACATGTTTGCTTCCACTCGCTTATCAAAAAAAACCAAAAACGTAGCGGACCAAACCGACCCGCTTCGGGTCGGCGGCCTACTGGGAAGATGCCCGATATGCCAGATGGCCAGTCCACCCCTGGACACCCATACATTTCATTAATCGTATTCCTTGAACTTATGTCATATTTTCAGATTAAAATTAAAGATTAGTTCATCGTAACATTTTCTGAATATTATTAATTTTGAAAGTATTATGCTGGAACCATATTGGTGGTCTGAGAAGAACTGCCGCCTTGTTCAGGGTGTACCCCCGCCTACAGAAAGCTATAGAAAGGCCCCAGCAGACCCCACTGACCCTGAATAGCAGCAAGCGGGTTGTAATATGGATGGATGGATTATCGGTGGTTCATCTTGCATTGAACAAAAACCAAGTTACACAACAACCGCTTGTTACCACCTCTCGTTGCTTTGTGCCATTGCAGGCAGGGGCGCCTCACGGTCTCAAACACGCTAAAGCATAGAAAAAGAAGAGCTGTTCCCTTATAATAAACCATATAAACAATTTAAGTTTGTCACGAGGGAATTTTTTTCGACACTAAAACATGACTTGTCATCGTGGAAGACAGAGAGCTTAAGTAACTGGATTAAGGCGTGTCAATGTTTCCCTAACATAACAATGAATTGGTAGAAAATGGTTACCATGCACTGTTAATTGTGTGTGACACAGATTGGTCATGCAGTGCAACGGAACAAGTTAAGCGCGCTCATGTAATGTTACGTAAAGCCGGACATGTCTGTATAGCAGTAGAACTCTCACAGTTCTTATACGAACTGTCACGGTGTGTTGATGGCGTTGTGGACCCAAATGCAGAGAGAGAAGGAGGCAGAGCTCAGGTGTAGTATTCTTGGAACCAGGTTTATTCCAAAACTCAAAAACCAAAATCGAACAGGGCATGAGGAAAACCAGAGAGCAAGGAACAAAATGCCGCAGGACACGAGGAGGTTGACATAAAAAAAGACAATGATCCAGAAATCACACAGTGACCAGACACTCAGCTAAATAGTGAGGGAGGCTAGATTGGGAATGGGCTACACCTGGGTGCTACACATGAGGCAGCTAATCAGTCACTCAAACACACTGACATCACTGGGGGGGTGGAGCCACCAACAGGAATACCTGGAGAGTATTTCATCAAAGTGTTCCCAGTAGAGCCAGGCTTATGGTGTAAACCTGGTTCAGCTTAGCCGTCCATGACCATGCTAGCTTTTACCATTTCATCAAACTCTTCTCAGCTTGGAGCTCCCCAGCTGAGCCAAGCCAGCTGACAGTGTTTAACTTATTAACTGCATGTCCTCATAAGACCCACGAGATCGATCACAGATTTATTGATTAGAGAGTGACGGCGCATGAGCTGCAGCTTTTACGTTGAATGAGAAGCCAATAGGAACCAATGCTGAGATCTACAGGACGTGACGTCATCTGTTACTGAGCAGTGAAAATAAATGACGGACACATTAAAAAAAAAAAAACTAACTGTGGTTTGAACATTTTAAAATTAGTAAAGGGTTAAAGAAAGTGTTATTTAGTCAATTTATCATAGCAAATAACTGAAGCATGTGATCACACACTGATTGTTTGCGTTTGATACGTTTTTTAACACCTGTCAGCGTTTAATAAAAGAGATGATGTAACTCACAATTAAATAATATGTAATTTACTAGTGAGTGTTTAATGATTAGTTTGTTGAACTCAGCACTAAATGAACAGCGGGAGCAGGCAGCGTTGCTGTTGGATGTCACATCCAACACTGTAGACGCTGCATGTGCAGGTGAGCTGTGCACGTCCCGAAAAGCAATAGTGTATCTTAGGCATTGGGAACCTTAGTGCTCTGACCTGTGACTGTCCCTGAAGCCCCTCCCTCTCTGTATATCCACAGCTCTCTCATTATTAATCTCTGATCAATGAATGGACACATTTATACCGTGCGTTAAACGGATGCGATGGATACATGTATCCTTAAATATTATTACTGATGGTTTAAACACATGGAAACTGTGATATCTCATTCTATCGTTATTTGTATGGATTTAAAATCATATTAAAACATTTACCTTAATATTCTGTTTGATTTCCTTTTAAAATACCGTAAAAAGTATAACAGAAGTGTTTTTGACTCCTTTTTCCTTTTGTAGATCTATATTGAGTGTTTTAAAGCATCACTAAATGACTTCTTTCAAAATGATGACGTGGTTTCATATGAGTGCGTCTGCAGCTTAAGCCAAGCCTGCTGCTCAAACCTGGTCAGGAGCAGATGTAACCCACAGACTGTGTTACTATGGTAACCAAGGTGTTTTCTCGTTGATGAAACCGCCGTTCCAGTTAGAACCTGGCTTAACGGAGCCGGACTCTCAGGTTAAACCTGGACTTAACCCTGAGCTGAGTTTGATGAAATACCCCCCTGAAATACAAAGACAAGAGTTAACAGGAGGCGAGACTCAAAGACAAAATAAAGACAATGAAAAACTAAAAGAGGACCACAAGGGCTTAACACAAATAAAAACTAAACAGAACCTGACACAAACATGATTGACTCAGGTCGATTGATTCCTTTTAAGTCATCAAACAGTTTCACTATCAATGTGCAATGAACTGTATGAGAAAATGTAATGCAATCTTGTAAAGGCCCTTTGGGATTTATCATCACCTCCTTTTGCTTTCTTCCATCTGTGTTGAGCAAAAAGCACTTACACTTTAATTTATTACTAATTTATCAGTGGCAATGTAATTGAGCTACAAATTTACATCTGGACACATCAGCTTAGGCAAATATAATATTAAATTAATTTTAATATGTGTGTGTGTGTGTGTGCATGCGGTCCGAGGTAATGTGTCTCAATGGGATGATGATGACATGACATCTATGTTGATTGCTGAATGAGATTACTTTCTAAGAATATATTTTTACTCAAGGGCCAATAGATTAGATCAAAATAAACTGCAAAGCCATGCCTAGTATTCCCATCACATGTTTAGTGTAGAAAAATTGGAGAGTGATGTAATTTTTCATTGTCCTCACCTCATTTTTTGTGGGTCATTGCAATTTATCGCCGTACCTTTGCTATATTGCTCTTGCGGGACAATGGACATGCTTTATTAAACTATAGGGTCTGAAAAGTAAAAAAATAAATTAAAAAAAATGTATAAAAAGCTAGTCTGTCTGCCTACTATCGCATACTCCCATTTCATCTCAAACTAATGAAGAAAGATTGAAAAGGCTAGCTTAGTGGTTAGCACGTCAGCGTCACAGCAAGAAAGTCCTGGGTTCAAGCCCTGGGGTGGACACTTGGGTCCTTTCTGTGTGGAGTTTGCATGTTCTCCCCGTGTTGTGTGGGATTCCCCCAGGTACTCCGGCTGCGAGTGTGAGTGGTTGTCTGTGTATGTGTAGCCATGCGATGGACTGGTGCCCTGTCCAGGGTGCTCCCCCACCTAGTGCCCAGTGTGAGCCGGAGAGAGGCAGACCCCTGCGACCCTGAAAAACAGGTGGGTCTGAAAATGGAGCTACCAGACCTTTAGCAAAGGAAAGGTCAAAAAATTGTTTGTACTTTCCACAGTGAATGATACAAAAGCTAGGAGTACCTTAGTGGATGCACCTCACTGAGGCTGTTCTGAGTTGTTGTCATTTTCTCCATGTTCCTGTGTTTCCAGCACAAACAACGAATGCGCTGCCGTGTCATGAGATATATCTTGTTGGAAGAGTATGGAGGCTGCTATTGAATAATTGGTGTTTTATGATCTTCATTTGTTAGATTAACGCTTGCCTGCTGAAACATATGAAATTGTCATTGGGGTCGACATTGCGCTGTCATCCTGCCTGTAATGTTATAATCACGCCCACTAGCTAGAGAACGTAGCAGCAGCGGCCACGCTGTATCAATTCACTAATGCAGTGTGAACTTACGTATAGCATTTAGCATAGCATGTTTACGTCCAAAGGCAGAGCAGAGAGCTGCCTTTTTAAATGCTTTTCATATTGGGGAACTGACTGCCTTTCAGCGGAGTGAGACTTGTGCAGCGTCTCTGCCGTACTAGGAAATAGCGATTTTTAGTCATTTGGACTATGAAAAGCACAAAATACTGAAACTTTCAAACTTATAGGTACTGTAGGCTATCGGAAATTGAAAAATAAATTATAATTAAAACAAATAATCAAAATATCAATTCACCCTTGGGGAGGCACTGCCTGCCCTTCCTACCCTGAATGCACGTCACTGCTCATAACCCATCATAGGAGGATTATTAACGTGACTTTAGAAAAAAACAAGCAAACAAAAAAAAAAACAAGACAGTTTAATGGAAAGTTGTAAATATATTTAGGCTGTTTTCATTTTAATTTTATTTTTGTCTCTCACCCATATCAAAGCTCCCACAACACATTTCCTCTCTGCTACAGCAGTCATTGAGTGGGCTACATGTAAATGATTGAATATTTAAATTAGGTGATGACGTTATCTAGCAACTTCAAGCAATTTTTTGGACATCAATATAAAAATCAATGACAGGTATGTTCTTGTGCAAAGTATATTATAGCCATTTTTATTAACAAAAGCACCTCTACTTGCACTTAATCTATGTAGTGTGAATACTATATAATATAAACTGTTCGAAATAATGACTTTGAAAATAGGTGTAAAAAAAATGAAATTACTAATTTAAAATGATGATAATCATAATAGTGTATTTTGAACTGAACTGTACATTTATTGACAATTAAAAACAGTTAATTTACAGATACTTAATGGCAACCCTGCTGCCAGTTGTTTACCGTTGTTCACTGGTAAAACAGTTTCATGACGTATTTTCATAAATTTTGATTACCGTAACATGCTGTAATTTTACAGTACCATAATGTTAATCACTGCTGCCAGCTCTTTATTTCACAGGACAATTTCATACAGTGTGGCCTTTGTCAAAACAACATATCTCTCTATGTTTTTATAATAGTATTCACTACATGTGTTGAGACCTAAAAAGTGTCAGCTGCCAGGTAATATCAGTGACTTAGTGCTGTGTCGTTTCCCAAAGGCAGTTCTTTGTTGCAAAAAAGTGGAGCTGAATCAAGTCGAATCATTTGGCACATTTTATTATAACTGAAAAATCTGTGCTGGCAGGAATAGGCTTTCATTTGATATGCACACAATTGGGCCAATTAAAATTACAACAGGCCAGATGTCAAGGAGTGGAGGTCCCATACTTTAAGAATGAAGATTTTAAACAGTGCATTAATAGTTCATACTGAACAAAGCCTGTTAGGCAAGAGAACATCATTTTGACAACAAAACATGGTGGTGGTATTAATTAAAATGTGATTAGATGCTCTTTATATGGCTGGAATCAAAATCCAGGCGATTTTTTTTCTTTTTTGATATTTTGTGTTTATAATTTTACTTTGTGTTAATAGAGCTGATTTCTGGAGTTTCTGAGCAACGTCTCGGTGTCCCACCCTAAACAGCCTCACTTTCTCCCCCTGTCTCTGCCAAACTACCAGAAGCCACGCCTCTACTTTTCTGCATGCACATGGCGGAACTTAACAAGGTCGCATCGGGTCATGTGATGACATTACGTTTACAAGTAAGTGCACTTCCTAGTGGTGAGGGACAAAGCTGCAGCTAAAGTTGGGTTCTTTGTCATTGGTTGGTGAAATCACATGGTTGGGTTTGTTTGGTCAAGAGGCTCAGGGGCCATTTTGATGTAAGAACTCAATGGGTGAGGACTGAGCACACGTGCTGAGCTCATTCCTTTCCATCCACCTGTGTTGAGCTGCTGAGAAGCTTTTTTTGTAAGTTTATATCATTTATTTCATATATTTGTTTATGCTTATGAATATGCTGTGTTTTGTTTAGATATTTATGTATCTTTCTCTGTGCACTTATGTTTAGTTTCACAGAGCTTCTGGGTCACATTGTCAGAAAACTGAAAGAAAAAGATAAACTTCTACATCTGAATATTTATTCAACTCTTTCAAGTACCTGGAAATCTGTTTAGCTATCTGTCACAAAGTTCATCTTTATGGACAGAGGGGACAGAATAGGTTGCATTGACATAGGTCTATGGGTCAGGTAACAGCCAAAATCATATTTACCTGTTTGCTGTTGTGATGCGCGGCCTTGTTTCCGTGCACAGTTCCACATTCACTTTGATTGACAGTCTCAAAAACAGGAAGTCGAAGCCTAATGGCTGGGTGCACGCAACGATCATTTTCCATCAGAGCCCTTTAGAGAGAGCGTTGTGACAACGGAAGTCCAAAATGCTTGACCGTCACATGATTCATGTAAGACTGAATTTTGTTCCGGAAGTCAGTGGCGGCCCATTCGAATCCATTGATTCCTAGTGAAATAACTGCATTGATTTACATTATTTATACAGTACACAGTCATATGTATGTACAATATATGTTTATGTTGTTCCATAATTAGTTTTTTTGCCCTAACGTAAATTTGTATTAATGATTAGTGTAAACGGCTACCATACCTGCTTTTTTGACATAGTTAAGGCCAACATTATTTGGTTAAAAAATATGTATGCATATTATGCATACATATTAACACATGTTTATGTTTGTCTGTGCTTTTCATATGTAGTGTCCTTGCATGTAGTCTCCACCATGGTTTGCTGTGCTGCATGGGGATGCTCCAATCGTTACGAAAAAAGGAGTTAAAATGTATGGCTTCCCATCCGAACCAGAGGAGAAAGAAGTGGTTAGCCAAAGTCAGCAGGAGCAATCTCAAAATAAATTAGGATTATAAGAATAAAATAATCTGTGAGGTAATCATATTCAAACACCTCATTTGTACTTTTTCCACAAATAACACAATTGAAAAGCGTATTGTTTGAGAAAAAAAAAGATATGTACCCTATGTAGGTAGATAAAACTGTGTGAAGTAAACGCTGTGTATTTGCTGATCCCTTAATTTTCAAAGGAGAATTTAGAATTCTTTCTCTTTTTCTTTTAAACATGAACACAGCAACAGTGTATCTCACAATGGAAAAAAAAATGCTCATAATAATAATAGTAATAAAAAAAATTAAAATTTACTATTTTAGAGGGGGATAATCCACTAACATGCTTTAATGCACACGTTAATGGTTTAGATATGCTGATAATTATAATAACGTCTTACCATTCAAAAGTGGTTTTGAACACTCCTAGAAATGACTGACTTTCAGAAACGATTAATCATGGACTGTCAGAGCTCAGCTTGTTGCGTTTTTCTGTTAATAAACTTTAACATTTGCGAAGCAAGTACATATGGTGTATACTGTAATTATGATCTCACAGTTAATGCAAAAATACATTAACTATTTGCTTTTTTCCACACAGATGCATCTCATTCTAACTGCCACTTATGCTGTCTGAAACCAGGGTTTTGCACAATAGTAGGTAATGTTGGTTCAGGAAGTTTTCCAGCATTTTCACCATGCACCTAACTAACGCAGCTCATTAGAAATCAGAAAAGTCAATTCACTCACACCTTAATTCCTGCAACACTATTTTTGTCTTCTTTTTGAACAATATGTTAAGGTTGAGTTTATTTAGACAACTGTTCCTTAGGAAATCCACTTTGATCTCCTGACAAGTTTTGACTGTCAACTACCAGTTTTCGTCATTCGTCAGCTGATTGCTTTGAAGTTTCCTTGACTTTGTGTAATAATTCCAGCAATATTGTTTTTGTCTTCTTTTTTAATAATATGTTAGGTTTTATTTATCAAGAGAGCTGTTTTTAGGAAAATAATCTTGCTGGAATTAGTACCTGGAAGTCAAGGAAACATCAAAGCAATCAGCAGACGCCGCTGATGAAGACTGGCAGTTGAAACATGTCAGGACATCAAAGTGGATGTCCTAAGGTACAGTTGTCTGAATAAATTAAACCTTAACATATCACCCACACCTTATCTGTATCTAAGTCCACCTGTGCTTTTTACTGGATTAGTTGATAGTGATGCTGCCTCCCAGCTGCATAATTGCCCTTTAAGCATATATGAATATTACATGGGCTTCTGGTTGTAACTCACATATTAAAAAAAAACATGTATATTAGCTCACTTTGCATCTTTCAATAGGGAAAAAGTGTGTTTATCTGGTCTCAAAGCATTAGCCGTGCAACAGACTGTCAACTTGCTGAGTCAGCCGGAAGAGGCCTCAACTCCCCACGACCCTCATTATTAAGCAAGTGGGAGGATGAATAGACAGCTAATGATTGTATAAGAAGTGACAGTAGTGATTCTTTTCCCTGTTTGGTCTATAAAAAAGTCAAGAGCATCTGCTTGTTGAGACAATTTTCTTTCCACAAAATAAAATGTGAAAAATATAATTATCAGATGAGTGAACTCCGTGAATCTACCAGGCAGAAGTGAATGTTGTTGTAAAACATGTCAAATTTACCGTTGAGTGTAAGAGTGACACAAACTTTCCATTAGCTCCAAGCTAACACTGTTGTCAGGTTACTGTGTTGCTATTTTGTTGCCAGCACCGAACATGTCTCAATGGACTTAAAGGGCACTAACAGCAACTGAATAAATAAATAAATAAATACATGTTCCCCAAGAGAGAAAACAATGTTTCAACAGAATGAATGTCTAAGATGACATGCAGTTCACATAAACTAAAAGATTAAAAAACAGCAAAACATGGGAAAATGAAAAAGTGAGTGAAAACCATGGAACAAACCATTTGGTCAGTTCTAATTGGGTTGCTGCATTAGACTGTTCACTTACAGTTAGCGATGCACTGATACTGGTATCAAGTATCAGTCTGAGACTGCACCGATATACTCGTACTCGTAAAATTTAACCGATGCCATTGCATCCAATGGTTTTGAACGGTGGCTTGTCATTTATGTTGTAGTTCCTCGGATTGGCCACCAGGGGGACCTAATTTTACAGGTAATGTTTTATAGTCATTTTTTAAAAAAAAAAAAAATTTTGAACATACAAGCATTTTGCATAATATTTTTTTTGTGTTTGTGGTATAATATATTGGTACTCGGGTTCGGCATGTACACATTCCCATGTCGGCTAATAATCTTGCACTCAAATATTCAGACCCCATTAGCTACTTTTTGTTTTTGTTTTTTCAAAGGGACTAGCAACAAATCTATCAACAGACAGTCAAGTATCCAGTATGCTCTCTGTACTTCCTGTTCACTTCTGTTTTTTAACTTGAAGCTAGGAAATGGGGCCAAGCCGCTGTCGTATATTGAGTGAAGGAGTGGAATGTTAGTTTATTAGTCATTTTTACATAATATTTTGTATTCTAATATCTATGTCAATATTTGTTAACAAGCACAAAAGAAAATACAATTTCCCAATGCACTGCATTTTGCCTAATAGTTTTATTTGTGTGTGGGACAAGTATCGTTATCAGTCCTCAAGTCAAGATCGGCAACTACGAAAATCCAAGTGTTAGTATTGTATAGGTTTGGAAAAAAAATCAGGTTTTACATTTGTGGTATTGAACGTACCCTAGAGCTGTTGTTAGGATCAGCCAATAGAATGTGTATATGTTTATGGCCTGGTCTGTTTATTCACGTAACGTCGCTCACATTGCTACATCGCGACAAAGCGAGAGTGAAAAATTCAGATGGAGGGCAGGAAGGGAAGCTTGAGAATCTGCCTCCTGAAATAATCAAAATGACCATGTTTTGTGTAGTTTACGGCTGCGCCAATCGTTCTAACCAAGAAAAGGTAAAGAGATTTTATAGAGTACCGAAGATTGCCGTTCACAAAGGTGAGAAATGTAAAAAGCTCACAGAACAACGCTGTAAAAAGTGGATTTTAAACCTACGTCGGGGGTCGGGAGGAGCAGAGTCTGCTGATGCCCGTGTCTGTAGCTACCACTTCATCAGAGGTATGTTAGCGAGCTAACTTTGTTTTTGTGGTTGTGTTTATATAGCATTAGGTTGTCATTAAATGCTCATTTACTTTTATTTACCTTCTTTCTTTCACCCCTGCTGCACACTGTGCACATAAAGCTGAACATCCTAATGCTATTTCACTACATGTCATAAATTACTATTCAGTAGTAGTATATACAGTATGTATTTGACAAACCTCATGTATCCTTGACTAACGTCATTAAGATGTTCTGCAAGTTTGTTTATATTATAGACATACTGTATGCTGTATGGAGTCTTATTTACCTATTTTCAATCTTGGTGAGCAGATTTTGGTGAGGAGGGAGGGGGGATATCGGTGCCTCCGCAGTTTTCTTAATGCCCCCCCCCTCCCCATTTAATACCGTCTGGCGCCGACTCTGGGTGTATATACTGTGTATAGATATAAGTTGGTGAAAAGCATACATTAGATCACTTTGTTGAATGTAGCTTTTGACTGAAAAAGAGCTGTTTTGTGTACTTAGTACTTCAATCTGTGTTGCATCCATAAACATAAAGGCCAGGTTGTCTAACCAGTAGATTTATTGAAGTGCATGCAATTCAAGTGAGTTAGCTTTTCATGAGAACATTTTGGTCAAAGACGCTACAGCAAATTTGCATAGGTATATTAAAAGATGGTTGTGATAGGAGTGAGAAGGTTCAAATACCTTATTCCATAGAATCATTTACCCCTATCCTTTGCATTATTCTCATACTGTCATGGAAAATCACAAAATAAGTATTCAGCAGGCCTTCAGTTAACTTCTTTTTTAAATTATTTTTTTGAAAATTAAAAAAAACCAAGGAGAATTAAACAACTCATTAATGGTGCAAGGTAATTACAGCAAAATGAATTGTTGTTCGACTTATAATTAGGACTATGCGAGTAAAAAAAAAAAAAAAACTATCAACACAAGTTTTAAAGATGACCTATGTAAAAATGAATAAAGCAAGGCACCAGTAGGCAATGTTAGTACTATACTATGCCAGTCTATAAGTAAGTATTCACATACTGCATTAGTTCTACTCACATTTTGGATAGCAGGAACCAGGAATATATAAACAATGACTGAATGACAGGTGGCACAGATTAATATACATATAAAAGAGAGTATTTTGTTAGCGTTTAAGCCGCCTGAAGTTTTGTACTCACAGACACATGGACATTTACACTTTGAGCAACCAAATAAACAATTGTTTACTATGTTTATTTAGCAGGATCCCAAATAGCTGTGCCTTTGAGCACCCCTATTCTTACTGGGGTCCATTAATAAAAGCAATACATTGAAAAGAGAACAACACAGAGAGAAAAACCTAATAGAGAAACAAAACAATGCATTGAGTATTATAGTACATATATATATAACATCTAAAAGTAAAAAAAGAAAAAAAAAATGTTATGTATCTTTCAAGGTAAGATTACTGTTTTAGACAAACAATATTGTTTTGCCTTATTTTGCTTGTTTTAAATGAAACAATCAAATCAAAAGAGCCTTTTTTCTGCCATCAAGTCATCAAATGAATATTTTAGTTGAGAGCGTTTAAGTATAACTAACATTCCCAGAAAGACATTACATGATCATACGATTGGTACTTATCTCTAGATTTGGGATGTGGTGTTACCTTTTCCCTATTTGTCCATCTGGGACAAAGCAGTTTTTTTCAGTTTTTCTATATGTACAAAAGGAACTGAAATAAAGCTGCATCAAGTATGTCCCTGTAGATGTACATCTTTGGATTTTTATGTCTGCCTTTTTCCTTGAGGTTCCGTGTGCCTCATACATGGCTCTTTTAGCGTGATCGGAATAGTCAATTAATCTGTACACATGAGAATAAGCCCTCCAGCATGATCTTCTAACCTTACTCTCTATGTTTCAGCTAATATAGTTACTCAATGATGAGCTGAGTCAACATTAAAACCAGCCCCTTCAACAAAGACGATGCTTTCATACTTCACGGCTGTCTTTGTTCTATTGTACAAAGACAAGAAACACAAGAACTCTTTACAGGGCTCCGCTACAAATCATCGGTTCTGCTTTTGAGAAGTTGAGCTATAGAGCAGGCCTGTATCTTGAATCCTTTCCAGTTAAGCTAAATTAACTTTTCTGTGCTTCAAACACCATAAAAGTGCTATTTGGGCTTCATACACTTGCCCAAAGTATTTTTTTCATTGATTCCCTCAATCGTTAGTTAGAGGGTGATTTACTCCTTTCTTACTGCAGGGCAAGCCCAAACACCGCGATCCAATTTGATGATGCGTTCCCACTTTGATGATGAATTTGACGCGGCACTGAGCTGGTCAAGCCGCACCTCCAGGAAGCTCTCTGCTGTGATTGACATGTAAACAGACACGCCCACGAAGGTGAGCATTCTTTAGATTCAATTTCCCAGGCACACAGTGCCCCTTTTCTCCTCTTTGGGGTTTTGATGTTGTAAAGCTCAACACACACACACAAGTACATGTGCACAGTCAGCACAAACAGTAGAGAGACAGAGCAGAGGTTGATGAGCACCAATAATGATGATTCTGACAATTGTCATATATAAATACAATGCAAAAGAATAGACTGTAGCCTAGAAAAGGAAGGCAATTCTCCATCTCTAGCTTTTGTGTGTATGCTTTGAGCGAAACAAGAAACCCAGAGACACTGTACAGGGAAATGGTGTTACAAAGGTAGCACTGCCAGAACAAAATGTGTTGTTAAAAAAAAAAAAAAAAACAGCATGAAGGAAATGCCCCATTGTGTTGCTTTTCAGTGCAATATTAAGTCAAAGGGAAACAAAGAGTATTGTAAGTCTCCATAGTTTTCTAAGTATGAAGAAGACACGGAAGGAGTGGGAAATAGCTTGTTGATGTGCAGAACTACCTAATGACCCACAACTATGTTCTCTAGTCCGGAGTCAGAGGGAGTATCGAGAGTGCAGTTTAATGTGCTTTACGGAGACATGGCTGCACCAGGATATTCCTGACGACAACGTTTCCATCGAGGGCTTTCAGACTGTTCGGGCAGACAGGGAGTGCACTGGGAGCGGTAAGAAGAAAAGCCGGTCTTGCTGTTTATGTAAATAACCGATGGTGTAACCCAACGCACATCACCATCAAAGAGCGCATCTGTTACGCAGACATTGAACTGCTTGCTGTTGAGCTCCAACCATATTATCTGCCACGTAAGTTTTCTCATGTTTTAATGGTGACTGTTTACATTCCTCCTGCTGTTAACCCAACATCAGCCTTTGAAATCATTCACTCAGCCATAGTCCGGTTACAGACTCAGCACCTGAGTGCATTCATCGCTATATCCGGTGACTTTAATCACGTTAATCTCAATAAGACTTAGCCTGGTTTCACTCAATATGTGACCTGTCCGACCAGAGAGGGGAAGACTTTAAACCTGCTGTGTGCTAATGTTGCTGATGCATACGGCTCCTCTCCCTTCGCTGGGTCGATCAGACCACAACCTCATTCACCTTAGCCCCTGTTATTTGCCCCTGGTGAAATGCCAGCCTACAACAAGGACAATGACGAGATGGTCGGAGGAGGAGTTTGAGACACTGAGAGGATGTTTTGAGGCTACAAACTGGGATGCACTCTATGAATCACATGGACAAGATATTGATAACCTCACAGAATGCAACAAATTAAATTAACTTCTGTGTAGATGCCACTGTCCCAGCTAAGACAGAAGCTGTGAAATGTTACCCTAACAATAAGCCCTGGGTAACAAAGGACATCAAAGCCATCCTGAACAGAAGAGGGCTTTCAGAGATTGTAATAGGGAGGAGGTGGGAAGAATACAGGGGGGGCTTAAAGAGACAATCAGAGAGGCTAAAGTGAAATATGGCAAGAAGCTGGAGAAGAAGCTTCAGCAAAACAACACCAGAGAGGTCTGGAAATGGATGAGGACCATCACTGGCTTTAAGTCAGCCAGCAACAGAGGGTTGGAAGGTAGTGTGGACCAGGCCAATGAACTAAATCTGTTTTTCAACAGATTTGATACTGTGGCTACTGGACCCTCTGCTGTCACCCATAGCCACACCGCTGCTGGTTGCACTGAAAGATAATCATCCCCCCTCCTCTTAACCTTTCACACCCCTGTGTGAACCATCCTCTCACCACCTACCCTGGCTCCCTGAATACCCACACTAGTTTGGACTGTACCGACACCCCTCCCCCCACACTGCCTGCTCCCCTCACAATAAACATCACAGCTGACCAGGTGAAAAGGCAACTGGTGAAACTCCATGCTGGAAAAGCTGCAGGCCCTGATGGAGTCTGCCCCAGAGTACTGAAGGCTTGTGCTTCACAGCTCTGTGGAATATTCCAGCACAGAGGGTCCCTGTGCTGTGGTAGACATCCTGCCTGGTTCCTGTTCCAAAGATGCCACGGCCCAGCGGCTTCAAGGATTCCAGACTGGTTGCGTTGACCTCCCACATCATGAAGAACCTGGAGAGACTTATCTTGGTGCAGCTCCGACCATCTATCAGACCACACCTGGACCTGCTACAGTTTTCCTACCAGCCCAAGGTTGGAGTTGAGGACGCCATCACCTACCTGCTCAACCGTGTCTACTCTCACCTGGACAAGCCCGGCAAACACAGAGTCATGTTCTTTAACTTTTACAGCACTTTTAACACCATCCATCCTGCTCTACTGGGTGAGAAGCTGACAGAGATGCAGGTGGACTCCTCCATTGTGTCCTGGATTGTGGACTACTTAACTGGCAGACCATAGTATGTACGCCTGCGACACTGCGTGTCTGACAAAATGGTCAGCAACACCGGGGCCCCTCAAGGGACTGTACTCTCTCCCTTCCTCTTCACCACGGATTTCAACTACTGCACTGAGAACTGTCATCTCCAGAAGTTCTCAGACAACTCTGCAGTGGTTGGATGTATCAGGGAGGGGCACGAGGTGGAGTACAGGACTGCTGTGGACAGCTTTGTCACATAGAGTGAGTGGAACCATCTACAGCTCAATCTGACCAAGACCAAGTAGATGATTGTAGGCCTGAGGAGAACCAAGAGGCCAGTCAGCCCTATTTCCATCCAGGGGGTCAGTGTGGACATTGTGGAGGAGAACAATTACCTGGGAGTGGTGATTGACAATAAACTGGACTGGGGGAGGAAAGGCTGAGGTCTTTCAACATCTGCAGAAAAATGCTGAGGATGTTTTATGAATCAGTGGTGGCGAGTGAAATCCTCGTCACTCTATGCTGTTGTTTGCTGGGGGAGCAGACTGAGGGTCGCAGACGCCAACAGACTCCAGTGACGTTGTGGGGATTTAATTGGACTATGACAGTAGTGACAGAGAGGAGGACCCTGTCCAAGGTGAAATCCATCTTGGCCAATGAGTCCCACCCACTCCAAGATGTGTTGATCAGTCACAGAAGCACCTTCAGCACAAGGCTGATCCAACCACGGTGCTCCACAGAGCGCCACAGGAAATCCTGTCACACAATTGTGTGATTGGTCAAACCCAGCTTTCAATCAATCAATCAATCAATCTTTATTTGTATAGCGCCAAATCATAACCAATGGTATCTCAAGGCACTTTACAGTAGAGCAGTCTTAAGGACGGACTCTTCATTTTATGGATACACACATATGCATATATACGTATATACACATACATATGTATCCCACACCCAACATGAATTCATCATGGCGGCAAGGAAAACCTTCTGTTAAGCAGCAGGAACCTTGTGTGGATCCCATTCCTATGATGAACAGCCATCCACGTTATGCTGTGTTGGGTGTGTGCAGAGAAAAAGGTGGAGACAGAGCCGCTGAGTCTCTGTAACTCCACACTGAGGATCCCACGGACCTGCAAGACAAAAGCCAGAAGGAGTACAGGAGCAAACACACAAGGGAGTAAGCAGACATAGAGGGAGTGTTTGAAAGAGGAATGGGACCCTCTCCGGTCCCTCTCTAACCTAAATGACCTCTCTCTTAACGCCCTCTCCAACCTCTCTCCAACCGAGCATGCCAGACCCCCCCCCCCGGCAGTCTATGCCTATTGCATCTTAATTATGAGCTATGAGCTGGTTCCTAACTAAAAGCTTTATCAAAGAGGAATGTTTTGAGCCTAACCTTAAAGGTAGAGAGGGTGTCTGCCCCCCGAACCGTGGTTGGTAGATGGTTCCAGAGAAGTGGGGCCTGATAACTGAAAGCTCTTCCTCCTATACTACTTTTAGAGATGAATGGAACAACGAGTAGTCCAGCATTTTGAGAGCGTAGTGTTCTGGGGGGATTGTATGGCACTACAAGCTCCTTGAGATAGACTGGTGCCTGTCCATTTAGGGCTTTATAAGTGAGAAGAAGAATCTTGAATTCTATTCTATATTTTATGGGAAGCCAATGCAGAGAGGCTAATACAGGAGTAATGTGATCTCTTCTCCTAGTTTTAGTCAGTACACGTGCTGCAGCATTTTGAACCAGCTGAAGTGTCTTAAGCGACTTGCTCGGGCAGCCTGCTAAAAGAGAATTACAATAATCCAGTCTAGAGGTAACAAAAGCATGGACTAGTTTTTCGGCGTCGCCCTGAGACAGGATAGATCTGATTTTAGCAATGTTACGGAGATGAAAGAAGGCAGTTCTTGAAGTTTGTTTTATGTGAGAGTTGAAGGATAAGTCCTGATCAAATAGAACCCCAAGGTTTCTAACAGTTGTGCTTTGTGCCAGAGTAATGCCATCTAGGGCAGTTAGGCTAGCATAGGTTTCTCTAAGGTGTCGCGGGCCCAGTACAATGACCTCAGTCTTGTCTGAGTTGAGAAGAAGAAAATTTTGGTCCATCCAGGCCCTAATGTCCTTTAGACAGGCCTCAAGTTTAGATAGCTGATTTGTCTCACCTGACTTCATTGATACATACAGTTGGGTATCATCAGCATAGCAGTGGAAGTTAACAGAGTATTTTCTCATAACATTACCAAGGGGGATCATATAGATACAGAAGAGGATTGGACCTAGCACAGAGCCCTGAGGAACCCCGTAGCTTACTTTAGTGTACACAGAAGACTTATTATTCACGTGTACAAACTGGTACCTATCAGATAGGTAGGACTTAAACCAGTTTAGGGCAGTCCCTGTGATTCCAAGTAATTTCTCTAATCTCTCTAGTAGAATATAGTGATCTATAGTGTCAAAAGCTGCACTAAGATCTAATAAAACCAGCACTGAGAGTCGTCCTTCATCTGAAGCCCAGAGTAGATCATTAGTTACTTTAACTAAAGCAGTCTCTGTGCTGTGTTGAGCTCTAAAGCCTGACTGGAAGTCCTCGAACAGGCTGTTGTTTTGAAGAAATTCACAGAGCTGAGCCGCCACAACTTTCTCAAGAATCTTTGAAATAAAAGGAAGATTAGATATAGGCCTGTAGTTTGCTAAAGTGCTGGAATCAAGAGTAGGTTTTTTGAGAAGGGGTTTGATTACAGCTACTTTAAAGGACTGTGGCACGTAGCCTATTGATAGGGATATATTTATTGTCTCCAACAAAGATGGGCAGACTAGGGGAACAACTTCTTTAAACAGCTTAGTTGGGATCGGATCTGAAAGGCAGGTCGATGGTTTGGAGGATGAAATAATAGAGTTAAGTTCCTGAAGTCCTATATGTGTGAAACAGTTTAGGTTAGGCCTATTTACATTTAATGGTACAGCAGGCCCAGGTGAAGGCAGGGAGTGGCTAATTTTATCTCTAATCTTGTGAATTTTATCGTTAAAAAATGCCATAAAGTCCTCACAGCTGAGGGCTAGAGGAATCATGGGCTCAATAGAGCTCTGACTTTGTGTTAGCCTGGCTACAGTGCTGAAAAGGTACCTCGGATTATTTTTATTTTCTTCAATTAGTGAGGAGTAGTATGTAGATCGACTATGTCGTAAGGCTGTCATGTATTTACTATGGCTTTCTTGCCAAAGTATTCGTGACTCCTCTGTTTTATTGGAGCGCCACATTCTCTCTAATTTACGGGTTGTTTGTTTGAGTGTGTGAGTTTCAGAGCTAAACCACGGAGCTTTCCTCTGACGTTTAATAGTTTTTTCCCTCAATGGGGCAATTGAGTCCAAGGTGGATTTTAGTAGACTAGCAGAGCTATTGACAAGCAGATCCAGTTGAGAGGGGTTATAATTAATGTCATAGTTATTTATTGGATGGTGCACTGAGTTTAAGGCAGCAGGAATGGCCTCTTTAAATTTAGCCACAGCACTGTTGGATAGATTTCTACTTGTAACTATTTTATTGCACAGTGCGAGATCCTCTAGGATAATGTTAAAAGATATTAAAAAGTGATCTGATAGCAGAGGATTTTCAGGGTAGACTTTTAGTTCATTAATATCAAGGCCATATGTTAGAACAAGATCAAGAGTATGATTTAAACGATGAGTAGCTTCATTAATAGTTTGAAAAAAGCCAACTGAGTCTATTAGGGACATAAAGGCTGAGCTCAGGCTATCACTATCTTTGTCCACATGGATATTAAAATCTCCTACTATCAGTATTTTATCAGAACTGAGGACTAAGTTTGATATAAACTCAGAGAATTCTGATAGAAATTCAGAATAAGGGCCTGGAGGACGGTAAATTATCGCAAATAAGATTGGCTGGCAGGTTTTTGATTCGATATGAGATAAATTTAGTACCAGGCTTTCAAAGGAAGTGTAACTGGCCTTTGGTTTAGGATAGATTAGGAGAGAGGAATGATAAATAGCTGCTACACCACCTCCACGGCCTATGTCTCGTGGCATATGAGTATTTAAATGACTGGGAGGAGTGGCTTCATTTAAACTAACATATTCATCTTGATACAGCCATGTTTCAGTTAAACAGAATAAATCAAAGTTATTTTCTGAGATAAGGTCATTTACTAGTAGAGATTTGGATCTCAGTGATCTAATATTTAATAGAGCACATCTAATGCTTTTATGTTTTGGTGTTTCTAGATTTGAGATTTTAATTTTTTTCAGATTTTTATAATTGATAGCTCTTTTATTTGATTTTATGTTAAAATCATTGTGAAATATGGGTCGGGGGACTGACACCGTCTCCATAAAATAATATTCATCACCATCACAACAGTTGTCATGGCGATGAACACAGCTATCCTGATAGCAATGGGAGGGAAACTGTCCTAAGGCAAGCGCAGAGGGGCGTGGAGGACTCCCCCTCTGTAACATGGTCTCATTCATGAGATGTCATAAATGTGCCATGTTTTCTGATAGTAGAGATGCTCCCTCCAAAGTAGGATGGATTCCATCTCTTCCTATCAGGTTCGGTTTTCCCCAGAAGGATCTCCAATTATCAATGAAGCCCACCTCGTTTTCTGGATACCACCTCGATAGCCAGCGGTTAAATGATGACATGCGGCTGTACATGTCATCACTGGTCAGATTTGGTAAGGGACCAGAGAAAATTACGGAGTCCGACATTGTTTTAGCATAAGCACAAACTGATTCAATGTTCACTTTGGTTGCTTCCGACTGGCGACGTCGGGAGTCATTAGTGCCGACATGGAGGACTATCCTATCAAACTTACGATTACTCTTTGCCAGCAACTTTAGATTTGATTCTATGTCGCCCGCTCTGGCCCCTGGGATGCACCTCACGATGCCCGCTGACTTCGCTAGCTTCACGTTTCTCACTATGGAGTCGCCAATTATCAGAGTTTGTTCCCCGGTGAGTGTGTTGTCCTCACAGAGGGGGGAGAACCTGTTTGAGACGTGAACATGGTGGTGTCCCGAGCGGCTTTTTGACCTTCGACTATGCTTACCACGGACAGTAACCCACTCATTGCTGGCCGGGGGGGAGGCTAAGCTAGAGCTAGCACGGTCCGCACCGGCTAGGTCCTGCTTGCTAGCTTCGGTTTTGGTATCAGGGGTGCGGAACCGCTTCTCCAGATTGTTGATCCTCGCCTCCATATCTAACAGTACGCTACACTTTATGCAACTACCATTGTCCCTAAAGGAGGACGAGGAGTAACTAAACATCTGACACACCGGGCAGGAGAGCGGAGGGGAGGAGAGAGAAGCCATAGGTGCTAAATTTAAGCTAAGCTAAGCTAAGCTAAGGACAAAAGGAAGTTTAAAGGAGATTGTACTGCCTATAAGAGGCGAGATTGCTTTTTACTTAACCTTCGTACGTTTAACTGTACGGTAAAAAATTAAAACAAGTGTTTTCAAGGCTAAAATATCAATGACAACAAGTTTGATTAGAGTTAGCAGAACACAGTAGTAGAGCGCTGCAAACAGCGGTAGAGTGTAAACAGGAAATGATCGATACGTCACCACGATACGTCACCACGATACGTCAGCACGTCACCACGTCAGCACGTGTTTGGTACCACTGTTTAAGAACAAAGCCCAGACAGTTTGTTTCCTGTATAATGTAGTTTTAATAAAATAGGTTTATGTATCATAAAAATCCCTTTAAAACAATATCTAAAAAGTAATGCCGTTGGTGGTTCCAGCCCCATCCAATGTGCTTATTCAGTCAGCTGAAAAGTGCTGGTTTGCAGCTATGTTCTCGACACTTCTCTCCCATGTAATGATGTATTTAGCTGACCTAAACTGATAGGAGACCTCTCAGTTGCTACTGGTTATGAACGGTGTAACGAGTCTAGGGACCAGGTAAGGATTCTAAGGCACACACAGATGTTTTTTTCAGTTCTTGTGGCTTTTATTGTCTAGAGTACACAGTTTTACCACTGTTAGTAATGATTAGCTCCACTAGCACAAATAGGCTCTCACAGAATTCAGTCTGCTCCAATCTCTATCTAGTTCCAGCCACTCACTGCAAGATAAAGGCAGATGCTTGGTTAGTTATGTTGCCACACCTGATCACGGAAGACGCTGACAACAAATCACCCAACTAGTCAACATAGCAGCAGCAAGCAAGTCATTTTCAAACACAAAGTTTACTGTTTTAAAACATTCATTACTATTATTTGAAACATGGAGTGCTTTTTTTATGACTTCAACTACCATGGTTTGCAAAAACATGAAAATCAGTTTTCTCAAAAAAAAAAAAGGTTTTTGTGCTTTTTCTTGCCAAGTTGTTCCATGTCAACTTTGTGATGGTATTCATTTAATCTAAGGACAGTTAGATATATTTGCCTTGAACATCTGCTGACATAAAGTGGAGTTAATTACACATATGCTTTCCAACTCAGTTGCCATAGTGTCACAGTTGCTCCACGCACAACAGCTACTTTGGCTGACTCTGGCCTCTTTATGTCTTCATTCGACTTCATTTTGAAACTTGTTTTGACTGGTGTCCTCAGTGGTGGTACTCCACGTGTATGTCTTTCTCTGGTTCAAATTGGAAGGGTTGTACAGTTGACATTGTTCAGTACAATAGGGTCAAATGAATGGGGAATGAGTGTAATGGGGACCTAATTTATAAAAACAATGTGTAGAATCAATAAAAGAAGTGTGCGAGCACGGAGAATCGAACATTGATTTATCAAACTGTGCAGATCACACCTTTACATAACTTTCCCTTGATAAATTACAGCCTACCGAGAAGGTTGCACAGGTGAATTCATTCCATACCTCACCCTCGACACACCCACATTCTACCATAAATGGTCAATGCTCCTGAGGAGAGCTCTTCTTCTCTGCCTCATGCCGACTACAAAACGAACTGTCGCACCCTGCACTCACAGTTTTTTTTTTTCCCATGTCAAAACTGTTTTTATCATCTTTTAGTAAACAACAAAGGTTACATGAGCAATTTGGTGGCATTTTGACCAAAAAAGCTGCTAAATGACCAAAAAAAAAACAGGCTGAATGCTTCATTCTAATAGCAAAGAATGGAATGTTTACAGGCAGTGTGGGGCCATGTGACATCATCAATCACGTGATTTCAAGATGGTGGAACATGGGCTCTTGAACTGTAAAGTAGTCCCATTTTTAAAAGGTAATTAAATGGTTTCATTGGTTCAATATGTGTTTTGTTTGGCACAGATCTTCTAATAAGTACATTGCAAAGATTTTAGGACAAATTTGTAAAAACAGTCGAGGATCCATTTAAGGTACAGAGGAGAGTCTCATAGCACCATCAGAGTGTGTCTGCTACAGGTGGAGGCCAGGGCACACCTGAGCCCACACTTTGTGCCACCTTCACAGAACCCCCTCATGTCAGTGGGGTATGGGTCAACAACAGAGCGTGTAGGAGTGCATGCACATTAAAACGCACCGCAATCCACGCTCTGACAGTTGGTTAAATATGCAGCGCATCTGCAGTCTGTTCCAACACTGATGTGCATCAGGGTGACTGAATCCTTTGTTATTGTTACCATGCACCAAGTTATTCCACTTGTAGAATGATCGTAACACATTTTACGGTTCACATATATGCATTCAGCACTCAACATTGGTGCTGTCATTTTCCCACTCCTCCAAAATGTTGTGCGCTAGGGTCATAGTTAAGGTACCAGTATGTACATTTTTACGCTATGTTTATTTCTATAAATCACAAAATTTGCATGGAAAGTGTTTTTGTGGCCTCTGGAAAATACAACACCTTAAATATGAAAATATATACAAAGATACAACACACAGACACTGGCAGGAATGAGACTTTCTTTACATATAGTCTCGGAAGCGGTGGCTGTTTGTGTCACAGAGTTTTACCAAACACGGTGCACAGTTTAGCTTTTCAGTACACGCCATGTGGCTGTAGATGTTTCATCAAAATTGATGTAACACCCGAATTGCGTTCACATTTTTTTGCAGCATTCATTACAAAGTGTGAAGTCTACATCCTTAAACCAGCAATATGTACGTTTTTTGGCTTCATTTGGTCAAAAATCCATGCTCACCTTTGAGTATGAACATGTTATGAAAGGACACTGGACTTTTGCACCTTCTCTTGGCTCTATAAATGAGGTTTAGAAACCCAGGATTGTGACGTGACTTTTTTCAAATCACAACTTGACATGTTTATAAAAGGCCTCGCTCCCTCTTATCTAAAGCTCTCTCTCTTGCTCTCTGACCTCAGCTCAGTCTCATCCAGTTTTCTTGTCTTTTTCTCCTTAACAAATTCTCTCAATCAAAAATTCGAGATCCATAGTTCATAATTTTAATTTTGGTAAAGTTTGAATAATTTCATTACTTCAACTTTCCAATCTTTTCCTTCTTTTACCCCTTCCTCAGAGTGTTAGAAAACCCCATAGAAACCATTACACAAACTGCATAAAATTCATAATGTGTACATATTACAAGATCGGTGTACATAATGTTGATACCAATGAGTGAAAATAACTGAATTATTGTGAAAGTTGCTTACTATTTATCATCATCATGCTTGTAACCTTTGTGAATAGCTGCTTGTAAAATAAACATGGTACATATTGTAAACGCTGCCTTTTTATTGACGTTCAAACTTTTATTAAACCTCTATTCTGACATCAAAAACCCACTACAAAACAGGGAACTGTACCAGGTAATTAAAATAAAGTTATCTCGGACACTTAAAAAACTCAATTCTAGATGGCACCTCTGGCAATGAACATATTAAAATTTATAATTAATATTTTTGAATATTAATTACCCTTTGTTTTCCTACACCATAGTCTAGTCTAGATGTAACAAATGCATGGATTTGTTTTTCAGCCCAACTCTGGGCCAAGATATTCCTTATTTTAGAGATATTACTGAGGTGGAAGAAGGCTGTCCTTGTGATTTGCTGAATAAGAGAGTTAAAAGATAAGTCAGTATCAGAGATTACATCTACATTTTTTACTGTGGTGCTTGGTGACAGGGTAATGCCATCCAGAGACACTATTTGCTCTGATAATTTCTATCAAAGGTGTTTTGGACCAAATAAAAGCACGTCCGTTTCATCCTGGTTAACAAGGAGAAAGTTATGGCTCATCCAGAATGTGATGTCTTGATGACAAGCCTGGAGTTTTAACTACTGATAAGTTTCATCTGATTTCATTGACAAATAGAGCTGTGTATCATCCGCATAGCAATGAAAATGTATATTATGTACTCTAATAATATAATGTTACCTAGTGGAAGCATATACTGTATTGTATATGCTTCCACTAATAATACTTATTACTATTATTGGTCCTAAAACTGAACCTTGTGGAACTCCATAGTTAACTCGAGCTTGTGCTGTGGAGAGATTAACATGAACGAAGTGGGTTCTGTCTGATAAGTATACAGGATTTAAACCAACCTAGTGCCGTTTCTTTAATCCCAAAACACTTTCCAGTCTCTGCAACAATAAATGATGATCCACTGTATTGAAGGCTGTACTAAGATCTAAGAGCACCAGAACTGAGACCAACCCTCTGTCTGAGGCTAAGATGAGGTCATTGGTTACTTTTACTGAAGCAGTCTCTGTGCTGTGAAAGCTCTCATATAAATTGTACCTATGTAGATGATGGCATAGTTGACCTGCAATGACATTAGCTTTGTTTGTAATTGTTAGAATTTTATCAGTAAAGATGTTGATGAAGTCATGTGATGACAGTAGGGATGGGAATTGATAAGAATTTAGCGATTCCGATTCCATTATTGATACTGCTTATCGATTCTATTCCTTACCGATTCACTTATTGATTCTCATTGGGTGAGGAAATTAAATAATACAAATGGATTTGTTTGCTTTAACTCTTTATTATATTGTCTTTTTCTCTTCAATCTCCTGCAGAGATAGCAGCTCTCTTTTCATCCACCAGGTATAGATTGTTTTCACTGGATAATAATAAATACAAAAGCGCTATATCAAATTGATTTATTATTATTATTATTATTACAACATATGACACATTTTGGCTAGAAACATTTGAGAATATTTACAGTGCTCCTTTTGAACTTGAACAACTTGATCCGAAACTAATTCAGACATGAAACACATAATTACTTATTATGTATTTAAATGGTAAAGCTTTACTTTAGCCTTTGTTCACATTTCTATAAATAGACCTTCAGAGACGCCGTCCCTGTTGTTACATGGGACGTCATCAGCCGTGTGTGTGTGTGTGTGTGTGTGTGTGTGTGTGTGTGTGTGTGTGTGTGTGTGTGTGTGTGTGTGTGTGTGTGTGTGTGTGTGTGTGTGTGTGTGTGTGTGTGTGTGTGTGTGTGTGTGTGTGTGTGAACCAGTGTGAAAGAGCAAACAAGAGACAACAATCAGTACCAGTCCCCCTCACATGTTTGATTACTTGTTATGAGGACATAAACTGGCGACGAGGTGTGTGTTCTTGTGGAAGTTTGTTGTTTTCGGAAGAAAAGTCCGTGCAAAAAGCAACTTTAGCGAGAGTGTACAGAACTCGGAAGTGAGTAATGTAGCAACAGAGACGCTACAAACAGAGCACGGAGGGCAGTGCTGCTGCGGGTGGAGGAGGTGGATTCTCCGTGGTGGATAGCAAACTATATGGTGGAAGGAGCTTCACTTGGTGCTAGCATAAACACAATTTACAGAACCTGGAGGAGTTTGTTACGTATTTGCAACATAAAAGGAACTGATTCCTAGGAATTGGATTACTGGCAGCCGGTTCTCAGAAAGAACCGGTTTTTGATCTCATCCCTACTGCTTAGGTTGCCAGGAAGAGAGGGTTCAACAGAGCTGTAGCTTTCGGTGAGCTTGGCCACAGTGTTGAATAGAAACCAAGGATTATTTTTGTTTTACTCTATTAAAGTTGAGTAATAGTGAGTTCTTGCTTTGCAGATAACTTTTTTTAGAAGCTATCAAACCCTTTCTCCAGGCAAAATGAGCTTCTACCATGTTTGAAGAGAGCCGCTTCCTTTCCATTTTTTGCAATGCCTAATTTAAAAAACATAATTCACAGTTATACCAGGGAGCAACCTTTTTATGACATATCGTCTTCTTTTTAAGTGGCGCAACAACATCCAGAGCTGTGTGCAGTGATAACATTAAACTATTGACAAGATCATCTATTTTCTGCCGTAAGACATTGATAGCTACTCTCTATTGAGATATCATATTGATCAGAGGCAAGCAGTGATGGAACTAAATCTTTAAATTTAGCTACAGCTTTTTCAGACAGCGATCCACAGTGATCTACTATAGTGTACACTTCTCTCAGAGTTTGAGAAAGCTGATATTCTCAATTCAAAGGATAACAAAAAATTATCTGAAAGAATAGGATTTTGAGGGTATATTGTCAGGTGATGATTAAGCTCTAAACCATATGTTAGAAAAGGTCCAGGGCATGATTAAGATAATGAGTTGGTTTGTTTACATTTTGTTTAAAGCTGATTGAATCTATTAGTAGTGAGGTAAATAATTAATTTAGGTTAGGTTAGGTTTTCATCACTGACGTAAATGTTAGTCACCCGCTATTATAGCTTTATCAGTGCTTGCCACCAGATCAGTGAGTGTCATAAAAGTTTTTTGTTCTGTTCGTAGTTTTATTTTAATTTGATTTTTATGGTTAACTCCTATCCTGTGGGTTTTAGTTTGCACTGTGTCCTATTCTATACTGCTCAAGTGCTCTGTGCTTTGAGTAAGGGGCTTGTCTATGAAGGTGTCTCTAACTGCCTGTTCATTCTCAGCTAGTCATGCATGTGTGGAGCTGTGAATCGCAGACTGTAAGTTTGATTTTAGCATTTGCGCTCCATGTAAATTAAGATGGACACCATCCTTTTTGTATATATCAGCAATAACAGAAATAAATGAATAAATAAATCATAAATTCAACATTAATGTTAGATGAGAGACAGGAAAGAGTTTAGATGAGACTGCAGACACCAATAAATAATATAACATGTGCTAAGGGGTACTTGCGATATGAAATAAAGGCTAAGGGGTACGTGTGGCAATAAAATTTGGGAAACACTGATTTAGGGGATACAAAATGAGCACTTGAGATGGGAGGAGTAACCTGGTCCTATTTAAAAGATGTGACATAATAGAAAAGAGATCATACATTGAAAAATAAGACAGTGTAAACACCTAGCCTCATCACAGTGAAATATTTGTTGTTACTGTGTATTACTGTACACTATAAAGGTTAATAATTAGATAAAAGACAATTATTAGTTACCTTTAAAAGCTAAATTGAAAGTGCTTTCTTTTCTCAATTTTAGAATTGGTGTCTTGACATTCTAAAAGAACAATTTGGTTGTTAACATCTTTGGAAGGACCAAAATGACAAAATGATTGATAAAAGAAAAGAACAGTTTGCGTTCCAGAAATGTTTTTATTGAAAACTGTTTTTTGATGGCACAAAGCTGATATGCTACCCCTTGGATGTAACCGCTTGCTCTCGTTGTCTCCCTCACAAATGAGCAACGCGCTCTCAGGCACGTGCAACCCAGCAAATTATTGCTGTTGTTTTGGACCTGAGTCAGGAGAAGCTCCCCACAAGTGGGGTGGGGGTGTGTGTGTGTGTGTGTGTGTGTGTGTGTGTGTGTGTGTGTGTGTGTGTGTGTGTGTGTGTGTGTGTGTGTGTGTGTGTGTGTGTGTGTGTGTGTGTGTGTGTGTGTGTGTGTGTGTGTGTGTGTGTGTGTGTGTGTGTGTGTGTGTGTGTGTGTGTGTGTGTGTGTGTGGATGAGACCTAAACGAATGTGTGTTCACCCATGTGATAGACGACTGCCAGCGAATGAAAGGAGAGCGTGCAGGAAGCAGACGGAGAGAGGGGAGGGTTGGAGACTGAAGAAAATAATTCTGAAACGTGCACGGGAAACACCTCTATTTTTAGCACATCTCCTCTGAGAGCCAAGCAGAAGCATGAGCTGAATGATTCTGGGTGAGGAGAGTGGGAGTGAAGGGGGCGGGGGAGGAAAATGAATAAATAAAACCAGCTTTATTTTTAGCTTCTCTGCATTCAAACATTTACGAATCTTTACGAATTGTGCCGTTCCTTGCCTTCGGCGTTTCCATTCCTTACTTTTCTTGCTCCTTAGCATATTTGTGACCGACAAACAAAACAACTTTGTGGTGTAAAACCCTATTAGTTGTGGCAGGTCAAAAAAATAAAAAAAAAGCGGAGGAAACGTGTCGTGCATGTGAGAGAGGGAGAGAGCAAGTGACAGAGTTGGTGTGTTGCTCGGCTGTGAAATATCCTCAAATGGCTTGCCTTAAGGGGTTTGTCAAAGTATGAAGCAAAAACGTGACTGTGTAGTCAGCGTTTCATGAGTGAATGGAAAGATAGGAGAGAGACAGGGAAAGGTAGAATGTTGGTGCAGGTAAAGGAAAAATCAGACGCTAAAATGAATGTGAGATATTGAGAAGGAGGGAGAGGAGGGCAATATTGACCCCACAAGAAGATGGGTGAGGGGAGATAGAAGAAAAATGAATGTACGGAAGTGAAAGCAGTGGACTGTGGTGGCTAAGTCTGTCACGTGCAACGCTTTTCAATTTGTCAGTTTCCGTGGTACCATTATGGATAAAAATAGAGCTGTTATAAATAGAAACCGATCATATTTTTACCGTCTGAAGGACAAAAAGGCACGGTCTTATCTCTTTCATATCTTTAATGCAATCAATCTTGATCAGAATGAATTTAAAATTGGATGGTTGAGAACATAATTAGATTTCAGGCTTTTATGTTTTATTTTTTTCAGACTTCAACCCTCTTCAATGAGGCAAAGCATTTGAAAATGTGGAAACTAAAGATTAATGATATTGTTTTGAGAGGGCATGCTGGAATTGCTTCTTTCATTTTGATTTTTGACTTTCCCTTTGGCTTTTATTACCAGCTACCTGGCTGCACAAGTGGAGCACATTAATTTGATACGATAAGAATCAATAAAAGATACAAGATATAGTTGCTAAATCAGTGCTGATGTTGACAAGCACAAAATAATCAGCCACATTAAAACCACTGACATGGGAATGAAATAAACTGATTTACTTGTTACAGCAGTTGCTGTCTAAGCATGTAGCAGGTGAATATTGAATTCATAAAATCACATAGATCTAATAAAACCTAATCTGACAAAAATAATTTAAAATACATAATACATATATATATATATATAATGTTATATATACAGAATGAACAGTATAGTGTATTACTGAGATATATATTAACTTTTCTAGTATAAGAAAATAATTCAAATAAAACAATAGTCAATTTTAACAGCCACTGTGACGAAGTAAAGAGTGAGTAAAGTGTGTGTGAGGAAGAGAAAAAGCTGCGTGTGTGAAGTCTGGTGATGCTGTGGTGGAGAGAGGATGCTGTGCGTGCTATGGACACACCGCTTCATTGATGTTTTGACCATCAAACTCTGGTGTCGTGTTGATGGAAGGAGCATCAGGCGTAGTGATGGCACAATGTTCACATATGAGAGTTTTATTTCTATTTTTTGAAATGTTTTTGTTTATTTCGTTTTTTTACATTATTAAATGTTTGTGCAGCAGACAGAGAAGTCCATCTGTCTTCAATTTAATTTCCTCAAATGTCATTGTGTGCACTCACCTCTCCACATTCAATGAGCAAAATGCTCATTTAAATAGGGCGGTCTCCACCACTTCTGCTCGTGCAATAATCATTGCTGCAATCTTAGTGAATTCCTCGCTGCAGGGGAGGCAACTGTGTCACCAAAGGATTTAGAGATGCACCTGGCTTACCACCCTTTATCTCACAGATATTAGCAGTTATTTGGATCAGTGATCCCGATCATGGTACCATAATCATTCACACTGTTATGGCTTGGAAGTGTTTTATTATTTCCCAATAATAATGATACAGTAAATGTATGCCTTTTTTTGAAGATTGCAATGAAATGCGCAACTGGGATCCAATCTGAATGAACTCGGGTGAGGTAATTGAGGAGCCAACACGACATAACGGAATCATATTTCACAAAGATCAGTCAACTATAAACCGAGATAAGAATTGTAATTTCATCATTATGAGGGATAGGGATTTTTTTATACTAATCAGATTCTTGATCAATTTAAAAAATCTGTTTATTGTAATGAGTTCAAACAAACTTTTAAGAATCTATATTGATCTGGATCCCCTTTCACATTTAATGGAATCTTCCATTGTGTAAGGTCAATGATTGGTTAAAATTGTTATCAAAATTAATGAAGTACTTTTGACATAATCCTGCTAAAAGATGAATAAAAATTACTTTGTTATATTACTATGATTCATTTTGTTTTTACTTCATTTTAACAGGTTACAGTATTTATGAATAACTTACTTTTTTATTTGCTAATATTAATCACGTTCTGTACAAAATAATTAAAATGCTTGCATTTTAATGAAGGCTATTATGCAGTAAGGTGTTTCACTGTTATTGTTAATTAGAATCTTTAGTAATTTTGAGATTGAGTTTTACCAAATACTGTTATTGTATTTTCAGTTGCCATTGTGGTTGTGTTTTTTTTTTTCAGCACTGAAAGCACAGAATTAAAAAGGATTTGAACGTCTAACACAAAAAACGAGTGCAATCGTGAACTCACAACCAATCAGGTTGTCATGCTACATTTTCATGTCAGCAATAAACAAGAGCCTGAGATACATTTACTCATTCTCATGTGACTGCAATTTATTACCACCACAACAAGAAACCATGGTTTTCCAGTAAATAAATAAAACACTTCATTACTTTGTTGCATTTGGACACCAAATGTTGGTGTCATTGTTAAGAAACCTCGGCAGCCTTCTACTGCTGTCAGCAGCTGTCATGTAAATGTCTGATCTTGAGAGGGGAGGAGAGGGAGGGGTTGTCAGCTACATGGTTTCCTCTTTTGGAATGAAAATAAAAAGTTTAAACAAAAATATAGAAGCAACGACTCACAAAGTGAGCACAACTTTTACATTTAGGATCATTATATTGAACTGTCAGTGTGAAAGCATCAATTTGGCAATATGAGGTTCCATTCCCTGTGGTTTAAGTTCTTAATGGTAATTATACTTCTTGGTAAAATAATTGCCCATGAACATTTTCTCCTATTCTATTTGGGTCTATTCATTTCTATTGTGGATTGTGATTGCAGTTTCCATAGAACTATTAGGGAGAATGTTGTTGTATCTCCTACTTCCTATGAATTTCAGAGTAAATCTTGTTCACTCCGGTGTTTTTTCTTTTAATTAAAAAAATTGATCAAAGGTGCTAAGTGACCCGCTGACCAATTCCATAGTTTTGGTTTTGGATGAATACAGAGAGAGTCTCCTAATAGCACAGACAGCAGACAAAACAAGCAGGCAGCTGGCAGAAAGGTCAGATAGGGAGGAGACTGCCTTCACGAGAAGCAGAAGAGAAGAAGCAACTATTCCCTGGGTTGTGGCTGCCCACTGCTCCCACGCTATTGAGTATATACCTAATCCATGACAAATAAGTTAATATTATTATTACTTCTACTTAATCTTGATCATTGTTAGAATATAATATATGAAATGATGGATACAAGGAAAGGATGAATGGGGCCATGTATTGTGAGATTTTTGCCAAAAACCTCCTATCAGTGAGAGCATTGATGAAACGTGGCTAGATCTTCCAGAATGACAATGAACCCAAATACAAAGGGCAACTAAGGAGTGGCTTCTTAAAAAGCATTTCAAGGTCCTGGAGTGGCCTAGCCAGTCACCAGACCTTAACCCTAAACAGACTCCAGATCGTACAGAATGCTGCTGCCAGACTTTTAACTGGTGCTCCCAGAACATCCCACTTCACCCCCATTCTTTATACTCTGCACTGGCTCCCAGTTAAGTTTTGAATAGAATACAAAATCTTAGTTCTTACTTTCCGAGCCTCACATGGTCAGGCCCCTCAATATGTCTTGGACTTGTTGTGCCCCTACACTTCAGGATGAAGCCTTCAGTCTTCAGTTCAGGGTCTCCTAAAGATCCCAAAAATGAAATTTCAAACCCGAGGAGATCTGGCGTTCCAGGCTGTGGCCCCCAGACCCTGGAATAACCTGCACCAGTCTCTCTGGGAGCTTAACTGTGTGGACACTTTTAATAAAAACATATTGAAGACTTTGCTTTTCAGCAAAGCTTTTAGTTACCTGGATATTAAATGTTTTCTTTTTTTATCCTTTTATGATGCTGCTGTGATGATGTATATGCACCCATGTTTTATTATTCTATTATGATGTTGCACTTGTATTTTCACCACAGCTCTGTACAGCACTTTGTGATTTTATCTGCAAAAAGCGCATTATAAATAAATTACTTATACTTAACCCAATCAAAAATCTGTGGAGGGATTTGAAAGTCTGTCTTGCTCAGAGACAGCCCCAAAACACCACAGCTCTAGAGAAGATCAGCATGGAAGAGTGGGCCAAAATACCAGCTACAGTGTGTGCAAACCTGGTGAAGACCTACAGGAAAAGTTTGACCTCTGTCATTGCCAACCAAGGTTACAAAGTGTTGAATTGAGCTTTTGTTCTTGTAATGTATTTTCTGCTCCAAATACATTCTTTAAAAATCATACAATGTGAATTCCTGGATTTTTTTCACATTCTGTTTCTCACAGTTGAAGTGTACCTGTGATGAAAATGACAGACCTCTTTCATTTTTTTAAGTGGGACAACTTGCACAATCTGTGGCTGCCAAATAAGTTTTTGCCCCACTCTACATATTAATACAAACTTGACTCTTGCGTGGACTCTATTTAGTCACTAGTATTGTTGCTTGATTTATAATGACAGTACATCAAATGTGAAAGAATAACACTTGCCCTTAATCGCCACCCGCATCTATCCATCATCAGCAGATATGACAGCCCTATAGGTCAAGTTGCTTAATCCTATTGTCCTTGCTGGCACAAGTACTCAATATGCCACTACAATGCTTTACTAAGAGGCTTTTTACTGATTTTTTTTTTTCTTTTCCAAAGCTTGAAGACCTTTAATATATGCTGAGAGACAATCCTTGAAAAACAGCTTTGAACATAAAGGTGCACATCATTATAGATCACATTTTAGCATTTTAGCCCAGAGTCATACAATATTGATCTAATCTGAGCACACGTAGAAATGAGAGAAAGTGTTGAGTTAACTTCTTTATTTGTTATAGAAGGGTGACAAGGGACAATATTTCTAAAACTGTTGTGATTGCATGTTTACATCAGGCAATGTATGTTATATACATTTGATAACGTATAAACTGAAATACAACCAAAGAGTCCAAGTCAATACTTCTGTTTAGCAGAAACATTAGAGCTCATGTGTAGAGAAGTATGCGGGGTTTGCAGGACTTATTTTGGTCAATCTGCTCTCTCTGTAAAAGGAACAACACCGTGAAACTCTCTACCCACACATCTAAAATCCGAGACAATGCTTTCACTAATGGACTCAAAACTGCACAACTGGGGTCCCAAAAGGATCAATTCTGGGACCCTTGTTGTTCAGCATCTACAGGGGAATGACCTTCCGGTTGTGTGCAAAGACAGACATCATCATGTACGCAGATGATGTCGTCCTCTGCATACATGGGAGGGATATGGAGCAAGTAGCGACTAAATTGTCCTCAGTCATGGACAAAATAAGTAACTTAAATCTTCTTGTTTGACACTAAATATTAAAAAAAGAAAGAAAAAAACAGTTATGTATTTCACTAAATCCAATACAACTTTATTAAATGTTGTTAATGGACAAAAAAATTACATTGTGACAGAGATAAAATATCTAAGTGTCCATTTGGATAAAAGCATATTAAAAGAATGTGCAATTCCATTAAATATAATTGTAACATGTCTCTGTGTACGGAAGGGGTAATTGGAGACATCAGCACACTACCTTCACACACACATACCAGCAGCTCCCCTGCAAGATATAAAGCAGCTGTAATTAATCACAATGTGCTACACCTGTGATTAATCAGCAACAGTCCCTCCCCTGAATCACATCTCACACACAACCCTTCTCTGCCATGCTAACCACCCACCACAATGATATCTACACCTCTAGACACATTAGGAATAGTTTGACAACTGAAGCATCTTTTATGTATTTTAATGCCATGATCTCTCTACACATCACTTACTGTTTGTCCTGTTGGTCTCAGGCCAATGAGGCCACACTCAAACCACTGCAATATTCTCAGTAAATATAAATATTAAGTTTTGACAATCTTTTTCAATATTAAAATCTAAGAACCCTCTTCAAAATTGTTAATAATACTGCTCCACCCCCAATGAAAGAATTAATAAAACTTTACTCTAAACAAACAACCCAAACATCCCGCTCCACTGCTCACTGAAAATGTGCCATCCCGGAAAGATCCTCTGCCTTTGCACAGACAACCTTTTCATATCAAACCATTAAACATTGGAATCGACTCCCTGACAGTGTGAAGTTGTCTGTGGATCTGAATCATTTCTCTCAAAACTTAAAGAAATACATCCTTGATCACCAGCAGTCGGCACACTTAAATTTTACAAATGTAATATTGTAGCAAACGTTTCTTATGTTGTATAGATTTTAGGCTGTGATGGTTTCTTGAAAATAAACCATCTGATTAATTTAAAATGATTACTGTTCAGCTAATATTGCATGTATTTGTTAGTGCTACTGACATTTATTTGTAATGTAATGTTTCATACTGCATGTGTGCACCTGCCCGGGGAATGCAGATGGAAATTTGCATGAGCTAAATCTGGTACAGAGCATATTTTCGTAAGATCAATGTATTTTGTACATTGTCCCTGTCAAATAAACTAAACTAAATTATACTTTAAAAAAAAAAATGGCAAAAATCAAAACAGCAGTGTTCACATTAATAGTTTTACCTGGTTTATCAAGTGTCTGTGTTGCCTCTGCCCTATAACTGACTGTATATAACTCATAAGATTGCTTTTCTTTTTGTACAGTTTTATGCAGTGCATATTTCCTCCTTACTTTCTTATTATTTCTGTTACTTTTAACCAGTTTTGGACGAGTTACTTTCAAAATGTAATACATTACATATTAGTAGTTACTGTCATTTAAAAGTAATTAGTTACATTACAATATTTCTGTCTCTGAATTGTAATGCGTTACACTACTTTTGAGTTACTTTCACCAGAATAACCGCAGAAGTATAACTAGCATTCTAAAATGCTAAAACATAGTTTATTGCAGCTGACAGACCCAAGCTGCTTGAGGTCCAGTGTGAAATATCCACAGTCAGTCATGATTTGGGGTGCAAACGTTCTGTTCTGTTCCTCAAACGTCTTCCTCCAAACCCTTGGACCTTGATTCCCGAATGAAAGGCACACTTTACTTTTATCAGAAAAGAGGACCTTGGAACACTTGCCAACAGTCCAGTCCTTCTTCTCTTCTTTTTTTTTTTCTGCAAAAACTGAGAAGTAAATGGTGATTTTTTTTACAGTATTCTAATTTTTTGAATTCCTGTTTTTGTAAGTTTTCTGAGCCAAATTATGTAAAAATAAACAAATAAATACTTGAAATTGTTTAAATTGTGGGCCCTGAATCTATAATCTATGAAAGTTTAACTTTTTGAATGGAATTATGGAAATTAAACAGCTTCTCCATGACATTCTAATTTTTTGGAAAGGGTCTGTATATCCAGTGGAGGGTGATGTGATATAGCATAATGACTGTGTGTCATGACCTCTGCTTCATCCTAGCATGCAGGTTGTGTGTGTGTGTTCTTGATTGCAGGAGTGGGATCAGGTGGTTAGGAGTTGGGCTGCAGCTGCAAACCATCCTCAATCAACTCTGCTATAAATACTGCACTTCAACTCCACCACTCTGTCAGATCATAGACTCTGATACTGCAGTTGGTCTTGTTCAAGCCACTTCTTTGACTGACCTCCTTTGCAACTGACTAAGACTTGTTCTCCTTTGCCTACAGTTACCCTCTGCCCAACTTCTGCCTCCATCCCACTTTTGTGACAACTGGATTCAGATTAGAGTGACACATTCTGGACTTTCCTACTTGCCTTCCACCTCTTCAAACGGGCCTGCCTTTCTCAGCTCATTATCCTCCCCTGAACTACGGAAATTGCTACCAAGATTCATGTTTGTTAATTAATTACTCCCCTCTACCTGCTCCCTGCCTCTGAGTCGGTGTTCTGCACTTGCTTTCTCCAAAATTCTGCTCGTGTGTACACTGCGTAGGCTACTAACAACTTAATATAATAAATGACGACTGATGGTGCAATGAATAACAATGACTGTCAGAATCACAAAAACAGACAAAGTTAAAGTCTGGTAAGTAATGGTAAAGATATCGTAAATAGTTAAAGCCCAGGCCAATTCACATTGAAACACAATAGAGGTAGATACAACTATAATGTAACCAGTGACGTGCCGCCAGGGTAGACAAGGTAGCCAGTGCTTACCCAAGGGTGAATTGATATTTTGATAATTTGTTTTAATTATAATATAATTATAAGTTATTTATTTTTCCAATTGCCTACAGTACCTAACAGCGCTATTTCCTGGAACTACTGCTGTCTCACTCCTCTGACAGGCAGGAGGAGGCCACGCCCCCTCCCAAAAGCACACGGCTGCTCTGCCTCTGTTCCCATAGCGTGTTTTTACGTGTTTGCGCATGCGCAGTCAGTTCCCCAAGATGATGATGTAATCGCGCTATGCTAAAAGATATACGTAAGTTCACAGTGCATTAGTGAATTGATCGCATGTGACCGCTGCTGCTATGTTCTCTCTCGCTCTAGCTAGTGGGCGGGATAACGCTACAGGCAGGATGACAGCGCTAGAGATGATGGAGAAACTTTTTTTTGAGGAAAAACGACAGCTTTTAAAAGATGGGAGACCAATACCTGAGTTACCAGAGCTTCAGCAAAGGTAAGGTAGGAAAATGTTTCATACTTTTCACAGTGAATGGAACAAAAGGTACCTACTACCTATTTCAAGTTAAGAGAATTTAAATTTCTAATTTGTTGTAACTTATATGGTACATGATAGAACACACAGAATACTTGCATTTGTCCAAAAATACATTTGTTTATAAAACACATCAAACTTTGGGTGTATAATAACCCTAACAGGTAGCAGCTTCATTAAAACTTCAATATGAAGAGAAATCCTAAATATTGTGAACATCCACAAAACATGTTAATTGAACGCAAACTTTTAAAACTCACATGCAATGTTTAAGCAGTTTATTTATTTGTCCATGGACTGTGCTCATGATGACCATCAAAAGAAACTTAAAGGTGTACCTCATTTTGCGGGTACTCAAGGCAGTAGAAGGCTCCCAGTAGCATGGCAAAGCCAGTGCTCACATGGCCCTAGGTCCTGGACCAGGGGCCTCAGGTGTACGCTCGTAAAAATTCAGACGTTTAAATCTGTCTGTAGGACTGGGTCCACGCACCTATCTTTTGAACATCTGAATCAGCGTGGATGGGAGAGCATATATGTCCATGCCCCTATTTACATATGCAAATCATATTTAAATGAGATCAGCTTGACAAGAAAAGGCTGTGCTCTCACCACCAGTAACACATGACAGAAGAGATTTATTAGACCGATAGTATCATGTAAGACGGAGATGATCCAACAGTGAAGATACTGGAAAAAAAAAAAAAAACTTTAATATAGACACAGTCCGCTGAATGCTTAACTGTGGGTATGTTAAGAAGTGGAAAGCGGATTATGGAAGAGACGGGAAATGTTGCAATATACTAATAATAATGATAATCGCTAAAGATGACGTTCTGATCGTGCACATCAGGCTTAATGTCTTTGTCTCCATCTGAACATCAAACAGGCTGTGAATGTGTAACAAGTAAATGTGACTCAGTGGAAAATGCTTTGGTATTAAAGCCTCTGTAAGTGAAGCCCAATGAAACCCGCCTCCGCCCCATACGATCACCCTACAACATGGGCACCACACCGGTCGGTTGGTCGCGGTGATCATTCTGTTGGAGGGTGTGTGTGTGGCTGCTAATGATGGCTGGGCTGAAAGCGTTAAGGTGTTAGACTGTTACTTAGAGGTCAGCTGATCACCTGTAGGAGATGCCAGCGCACAGCTCTGACAGGTAGTAAACGACATTGACTCAGATTAGACATTTTAAAAAAAAAATTCAGCAGAGTAAACGTCCGTCGGTCAATCCTCTGTGTGGCGAGCTTAAAACATGAAGCACTTGTCCTAGTTTCCCTGTAAATATCGAAATATCTCACAAATAAAACAAGATTACATTTTAAAACAGAAAAAAACTTCTTGCTTGATTTTTTTTTTTAATGCATTTCTGTTTTGGTTTTAAGTCAGTAAAACAAAATAATCACACTGTTATTTTGATTTGATTTTTAAACAGGATGACCAAAGAGCGAAGGGTACATGGATTACTATTGGGTGATTCTTTAGTAGAAATGATTATTGCTTTGGGTATTATAATAACACTCATGAACACGATAAATGTGCCTTGGCCACATTTAAAACCAATTCTAAAGAGTGTACTATAAACTGTGTAACTGCAGTGTCTTACATCATAAATCTTGATGACCTCAGAGGAATCATCTGAAAGGTAATGAGGGAGACCAAGTAGGGCAGCTGTTTTTTGGTTTTGGTTTGTGTCCTACAAAAACAAGTAATAGTAGGTGAATACAACACACGAACTAGAATCCTAAACTTTGTACTCTTTGTTGGGAAATATTTATGTACACAGTCCATACCTCCTTTTGAAGACAACCCAGAATGCTGCTCAGAACCAACTTCCTGCCCAATGCAGCAGCTGCTTTGTACAGTTGTAGGAGACTGGGTACCAAGCTATCGAGTCCACCCAGAAAGGTCTCTAGCAGGTCTTTGGCGACAACTCTTCGGAACTCTGCGATTAACTGAAGCAGACAGACAACAAAAAAACATAGAAAAGGGCGTGAGTGAAAAATAAGAGCAGTATAGAGCTGAAGGAATAGAAACATAAAAAAATAAATATTATTGCAACAAAGAGTAAATGCTTTATGACTACATCAGTGATCAAATAAGATATAAGATTTCTAAGCTGCACTCAGTTGGCAAAGAATTACCTGTCGCTCACTAAACAATGTAGGCCATCTGTCCATGACAGCACAGATGAGCGGTTCATCCCCAATTATCTTGTCTTCACTGTGAGAATGTAGCAGTCATCAAGTCATCCAAGACCTTTAAATCTAGATCTCTCTTCTGCACCTCTAGAAGCATGGTCTTGCGATCCTTCTCTGAATTAAATGCAGTTTGTCCCTCGGGTGGCTGTGGCAAGTAGTGGATCTCTCCCTTTTTTGGTTTCTTGACTTGGTTGCCTTCTCTTTTTCCTCTTTTTCTTTTATTTACAACAGCTTCAGGGCATCCAGCTGCCATCATCCTCTGACGATAATTGCCCATCTTGAATATCAAGCTGAATTTCCAGCAATACCATCCTTGACCTGATCCTGGCTCCCTGTGGCAAGAGTGCTTGTCAACAAGAGCTTGTGCTACACTTTCTATATTGTTTTTAGATGATAGGGAGCGATTTTGGCTATGCAATCAGCCAGTCTGTCCAGTATTTCACTTTTCACACTCTTTGAGATGACCATCACAACTCCATTTTTGGCATAAGCATTATTTGCTACCCTCAGCTGAAACTCAACATAATGGGTGAAATCTGGAATAACAAATGGATCAGGCCATTCTGTTAAATCACCACTACTGGGGGGACTGGGACTTGCAGGGCTACTGGTGGGCAGACTATGGCTTGTAGTACTCTGGGAACTAAGGCTTGCAGTATCTAATATCGAGTCAGAAACCAGATCAGGACACGTGAACAGAACTTTCAGTGTGGCTCGTTCGATTGGTAGGTCTTTGATGTCTGTCAAATTGCAGAGCTCGTTCCCAAAGTCTGGATCTTCAAACTGTAAAAGGAAGTTCCCTCGGAGGCGGAGTGTTGCACAGTACTGTACATAACTCATCAACTGATGTGGGAACATCCTGCAGGGTGACACGTCTTATTTCCTTAGGTGACACAATGACTCGGAGAAGCATCGCTGATGTGGCACCAGTAACTGAAACACAAAACAAACAAACACACTTCATAAAATAACAAAAAACGCTTATTCTAAAAAAAAAGTTGTGAATAGAGTTAAAACAGTACAGGCAAGATGCAGGAAATTGTACATTTTTGCTTGTTCTGCATTAAAAAGTAATACACAACATTCAACTACTAGATGTTGCACTAACAACATTTCGAACTTGAAAGAAAAAGCATGTCATTAACTCTAAAAACTCTAAAAAAAAAAAAAAAGAGAAGAAAAAAAAAAACTCTCCAGTTTTCTGAACAGAACTGCCAACTCCGCTGCAGATGAGAGACATAACAAATACTTGTTTGCCATCTAGTGAGGTTAAATTCCATATATACAACCTTTAAAGTGTATGTGATTGCACTTATCAAGCAGTTTCTATCTTGTTATGTGGTCCAAAGAATGAGTGCGTGTTTAAATGTTCCACATCCTCTTCAATCAATGATCACCTTAATGTAACATGAATGTCCTTGGAGTGATGAGCAGATTTCCTTCAACAGGCTATGTAGCAAGGGGGGTGTAGTCATTCAGATCGTCAGGATCAACAACCACAGTTGCTGCAGGGTCTCGTATGGCAAGCTAGTAACACCTTACATGCTCCAGGAAGCTCGCTGTGAAAAGTTCCATAATAAATTATATGCAGCCATTCACTACACAGATCTCCAACACTCTCCCAAAACCTGGCAGTCCACATGTCTGTCCAACTGAGAGCACCATTCCTTTTGAATACTTTGTCCCCTTTACGTAAGCATTGGAAATGAGTGAAACAGAATCCAGACCTTTAAATTTATTCCATATAGCTTCTCTGATGGCAGCATCTAAGATGCCCACAGACACAACAGATACTCGTCCCGTCTCGATGCTTGGCTTGAAAATAGTTGGTATCTCCAAATAATATGACAACATAAGTTGATGTCTTGTGGCCAAAGTGTGCAGAATATTTTTGAAGTTGCCAGTGTGGTGGACCACTTTTTTAAAGAATGAATGTTGTCCAGAACACAAATAATGGTCCAAATTTCTTGATAAGATTAGGATAATGTTCAAGGTAATGATGTTTGGGACGTAATTTTGTACCAGGAAATGCTTCTAAAAGCAATTGTCTGTGGTCAGACATTTTGGCTTGAAGGTACAACAGGGTTTCCGTTTTGAATGACGGGCTTGATAACAGCTCCACAATGTCTTTCTATTCAAGGACTACAGACCAAGTCTTTCCACTCTCTGGAACATGGTGGCCAATCAAGAGTGGGAGGAATCTAAAAAGGGCCCAGTTCTCATGTCTATTGCCACCAATAGTTCCTTTTTTTGAGAAGTTTGTTTGTAGTATCTGAGGTCTGTTAGTTTTGTCATAAAACTGAAATGGAAATGATGCTATCCTATCATTAAGGTTCAAATTCAATGTGCAATACTTTAGCAATCAAATCTGAAAGACATATGCATAGTTCCACAGGTACGATGCCTTCCAATACATCGTGAAGAAAATCAGGTGGGAATCCTTTTGCAGGATGAAAGTGGCCAAGTCTGCTTAAAGGACAGACTCTCTTCAAACCATCAACACGAGGCATCAATTGTTACATTAATGGCTTCGTCAAACAGTTCTGGTGTTCTCAAAATAAATCCCCCACTTCTGACATCATGCTTCTGAATATCTTTAAGGCTCGCCAAAGACAATCTACAAAATTTTTCAACATTGAAAGACTCTTGGCATCCTGCAAGGGAGTGTGCACCCATGTTGTCTGCTGACACAGACTGTTACCTCTAAATGCTCAAGATCTCTATTTAGAGGCTCCAAAACATTACTTTAGCCGTATTATTTAATATGTACAGTTTTGCACAATGCAGCTAGATAAATTGATGACAATGTTGATCTAAGGCTTATGGGCAAGTTGAGTATCACCCAATATATACCACAGACTTTGTGCTTCTTTTTGAAGTCCCCAATGGATTACAAATTTCGAAGTCATCAATGTATAAGCCAAGAGCTATGCCTAATTCCTCAGAGAGAAGTTTGTTTTATTTAAAGTGTTCACCATCTTGAAATTAACTGTAATGACCTTCCTGTTCTTTGGATCTCTGTAATGATTGAAGAATCTCGCTTCTTTCCAACAACTTACTGGTGGAGCATACACAAATTAATGCTTTTTTTTTCTTGTGCATTTAGCACATACTCGACTGGTTCAACAACTGTAAAATTGTTTCTGTAAAATGATTGCCTTTTACGCTCAGTGCCCAAACACCCTGCCCTTGAAAGAAATTTGAGTGGGTTCAAAGACTGAATTTCATCAGCTGCACAATTATTTTTCTCCAAAACATTTCTGACATTTTTCTTAATATTTTTATAAGCAAAGTCTCCAATGTCAAATAACTCAACAATTACTTCCGGTACTGCAGAATTAGAAACATGTAGAATTGTTTGCATACGAAGAAATAAAGATGCCAACTGACGTTTAATTTCAGTCTCAGCTCAGGTACTGAATCATGTGAAGGTGATGCCTCAGTATCAGAAATAAATTCCTCTTCTAGTACTGCATTTGTAATTGTATGGTGTACAAAAATCTCTGGTCTTAAACTATTTAGGATGGAAAACCTGTGATATGAGCAGTAAATATTGACAGTACACTGGACTTGAAAGAGCAATCTGCAAATGGGCATTTAACTGTTTCCTTGTTCCTCAAATGAGTCTTGAGATGAGCAAAGTATTTGTTAATGTTACTTGGCTCTGAGAATGTACACAAATCACAGCATAACTTGGTCACAATTTTGTGATCTTTTTTTACATGTGCTCTCAAATGGATTTTAAGTTCAGCTTGGGTTTGAAATGTGTTCAAACAGTCTTCATAAATACAGACAAGGCCTGAACACCTCTGATGATGTCTGTGATGCTCTTTATAATGTTGTAGTATTCTTCCTTGCTCATTAGAGAAGAACACAGAAAACTTGCATTTCCACTTCATGCGCTGTCTGTGAGTAAAAAAAACAAAAATAAATTGCATGTTCAAAATAATGAAGCCAAAGTACTATATAATATAAATATATTTATTTCCTAATCTCTTAAATTGTTGAATCTTTCAAAATGTGAAAATAGTTGCTCTTGCAAACAGGACTGTATTGATTTTGCCAATAATATACTGCATTCTGACCATTATGCATTTTGTCTGACATGATAGAATTAATTTTTTTCTATCATAAATTTTAAGTTTTAACTTAAAAGGTGTTAATAATTTGCACTGAACAATACTAGAACAATATCAACCCAAGTAATGAATTACAAACTTGTCTAACATGTATCTAAACAAGTAGTTTTTCCATTAGCAACAAAACAAATAATTATAAACAGACATTCCACATCTATGTTCCCAAATCACGTGCGTATTGTGTTTGGCTAAAATGTATGCAGTATGATGCAACAACCCTGCAAGAATTAAAATCTTTTTGTTAAATTAGCCAGTTCGGGTTTTGTTGTAAGTCGTGTTGCAGTTATAGGATACTGTAGATTTAGATTTTGAATATTACATTATAAACTGGACAAAATACAAGAAACACCTCAATATCATGAATTCCGTAACAGCGCCAAAAAGTAGCCATACGAAATCTCTTTAAAAAAAAAAAAACTGTTGATTAGTACAACAATGAAAATTAATTTAGTGTATTCTGCCCCCGTTACCACAGGTGGGCACATAGACAACAGGTCCCAAGAAAACTCATATTCAGAAGATCTGCTTAGAGTCTTTACAAAGGAAACACTGTAAACTAAACATACAAATACATATTAGTATCTTCATTGACAGAAAATACCACTATAAAAAAAAAGTCCGCTAGCTTGATGCTAATGTCTATGGGTAAATGCATGTATATGCTAATGCTAACATTTACCGCAATCTGCGGTGATTTATGTAACACATCGTTAATGTGTAACTTTCACAAAACACAGTCTTAATAGTGTTATCAAACAATACACTGACTTAAACATACTCACAAGCATAGCCATGCATGCTGATGAATAGTTGACTTAACTGGCGTACTGTAGTTTTGAATGAAGTTAAAATTGACAATGACTTGACATATTTACAAAATGTTTTCAGGTTTTAGTGTCAATATGAAGTTTTTCTGCAACAAGCAGTGGCTGAAATAACAGGTCATTTATTTTTTTATAATTTTAAAAGAAGACGTAACAATTTTTTTAAATAACAGCAAAGCATAACAACAGGCTACATGTATTGTTTTTTTTTTTTTTTTTGCAGAAATGCTGTACTTGCATTAACTCAACAGTAGCATAACCAACTTAGCATCGGAATTGCTTCACCCCATGGAATTAAATTCAGAGGGTCCAGCTTTTATAGTGGGGTCTCCCAACCCTCTTACCCTAGTCGGAGGTCTGTAACCTTTACTCTACAAGGAACCATTTAACCTCATCTCACCTGGATTAAAGTCCTCCTGGAGCCAAAAAAATACCTTCCCATGAAGACAATAGTCAGTGTATTAAATTATATACAGTTAAAATGATATAGAATAATGTTTGATTTAATTTGATTTGATTTAATAATAAATGGACACTTAAAAACAGAATGTTATATAAAGAAGATTTTTTTAGTTCATGTATTTAACGGTGACCGTGGCTCAGGTGGTAGTGGGTTGTCTTCTGATCGAGAGGTTGGGGGTTCGATCCCAGTACCTGACTATGTGTCGAAGTGTCCTTGGGGAAGACACTGAACCCTAAGTTGCTCCCAGTGGTTGACTAGCGCCTTGCATGGCAGTCCTGTCCCACTGGTGTGTGAATGTGAGAGTGATTGGGTGAATGAGCTGATATGTAAAGCGCTTTGAGACTGCTTCAGTGTGGTGATAAAGCGCTATATAAAATCAAGTCCATTTACCAAAAGGCTACAAAAAGTAACTTGAATTTGATAACACATGATCATGTGGTCAACACATGCTAATTGGTCATTTCTTGCCACACATTAAACATGCATATTTAACCGGCACATTGGTGGTTAAATAAATCTGTTCCCACACAATTAAAATCTCTATTTTCTTCCAGAATAGTGTTTTTGTTGGTTTAATTATTTTACCAGGGATTTAAAACATAAGATTAGTCACAGGTGCAGGAAAAGTTGATGGTCTGTAGATGTTGCAGGAGATGAAGTAGGAAGGTGCTGAGTCATTGCACAACGTGATTTATTTTAGGTTAACAAATTTTTATATCTTGATTTTATTTGTCATTAATCATTAATAGCCTCTGTGAAAAATAACTTTTTTTAAAAGCTATAAGGAGCCATTGCAAAAGAGTTAAAGGGCCACATTAGGCCCCTGAGCCGCAGGTAGCAGACCCCTGCCCTTAGAGAACCACAGCTGAACATCTGGCCTGGCATCATAGTCCATCAGTTCGGGTCCCTCTATGATGATTCTGATGAGCGTGTGCGCTCCATCGCTGAGCTCAGCACGTTCTTCCTTTAACTGCTGCTCTCAATGTGAGCGCGCTCTCGGTGAAGGACTCGTCATGCCTGGCTCCGTTCATAGCGGACTGCGAGCACGCCAAAGGAGCACATTGGTCTTTGTACTCTGTGCATTCACCTGCAGCCAAGTTGTGTGAGCGTGCGCCGTCTCCTCACCTGGGCTTGCGGGCATAAAGCTCGACCCGACCCGAGCCCGACGCATTAACTTAAATTGTAGGCCCGAGCCCGAAGCAAGTAAATTATTATTTTATTGAACGTATTGCAGCCGGTAGATTATTAGCGCGGTGCCTTGCGCAGCGAGGGTGAGGGGGCGTGCACACTCACCGCAGCCCAAAAGGTACTACTAATGACATGATTTGGACCGTTGTCACAGTTTTACTGGCTTTAATGGAGGTCGTAGTAACATGCCAAAAATAACCAATCAAACACACAAAGAACACACCCACACTACCGGGGTAACGGAATTGTTCACTCTCACGGTCACATTTAAACACTCCACCAGTTAGTTATATATCGTACATTCCACACGTTTTAACCAAAGGTGGTGGATTAAAATTGTCCACCATAGCAGGTGCGGATGGGGTGTTATCGCTAACTCATCAATGCAATGAATTAAGATTTTCCAGGCTATCAATAAGCACAACCTACATAGTTACCGTTTTTACGTTACTGCAACGTTCGTGAACAGGCCGTTGTCAGTGAAATAGTCTCGTTGCGCTGGTGGAAGCATTCCTTTCTTGTTCATTTCCAAAAAATGTGTATTATTTGGAAAGCAATTTTTTTTTTTTTTTTTTTAATGCCAAAATTTGCTGTGACTTTTTAGTTAAAATGTCTTTCTTAAACCAAGGCAAGGTTGAAGCATGGGAATAATCATTGAAACACTGCAGCTCGGTCACACATCGAGCAAATCCATTTTCTTTGTCATTTCCGCTTTTTTCCTCTACTTTTCTTCCCCATCCAGTGATGGGAGTTTCTGCTCTTTTTAGAGAACTGGCTCTTTTGGCTCGGCTCACTAAAAAGTGCCGGTTCTTCAGGCTCCTAAGTGGCACTTTAACAATTTTCAGACATATATTGCATTATTTATTTTCACAGCTTTTTTGTTTGTTGCATGTTTTATGGTATTTAAATATAGATACATTTCATTTTCAAAATGATGTCTGTTTGGTTTGTTTTGCACCCATTAAGCTTTATGGATTTGCGCACGAGAGTAGCCACTGAATTCACATTCGAGCAAGCAGGAAGTGATGTCGAGCACGCAGGGAGTTACTGAGACACATCACTACCGATGACTTACAAAACCCAAGTTCAATCAACACATACAAATCAGTCAAAATTACAAGATAGTCAACATAATGAGATTCTGGAAGTTTTACTTTCCTGTCATTTTCCTTGCCTTTTTTTTCAACTGATGACTTACAAACCCAAGTTTGATCAACACAGAGACATCCAGTGTTGGGAACATTACTTTTTAAGTAATTCGTTATAGTTACTCACTACTTGTTCCAAAATTAACTGAGTTAATAACTGAATAACTCTATAATAAAAGTAACTCATTACCAAGGAAAGTAACTATTGTTTACTACTGTTAAAAAAAAAAAAAAAAGTTGCTATATGTCAAAGCATTAAGATTTTTTAGATGCGTGTGTCGTCGTGAGGTGCTTCATGAAATTTGAGTTACTTACAACGGATGTCGACAAAGTCTTCTCTCCTGGATATAATGAACACTTCACATGCACGTTCTTGTCTTTGACCACAATTAATTTAAAGTAGTGTTTGTATCGCCACCTTAAAAATGACAACTTTTCATCGGACTGCTCCACACTCGCCATCACTGCTGCTTCATCAAATCTGCATTTTGTGTGTGTGTGTGTGTGTGTGCTAGCACATGTGTGTTGGCATAAGTGTAAAAACACATAATTGCTCACCTTGTTTTTAACCCACCTCCTCACTACAGAGTAAGAAGCCGGGGATGCTTTCGGATAACAGTTTATTCAATCAATTCATGCAACGCACCGCATTTAACGTTCAGTAACGATAACGGCGTAAAAAGTAATTAGTTTGATTACCCCGTTACTGAAAAAAAAAAAAACACCGTTACATAACGCCAATATTTTAAACGCTGTTATTCTAAACACTATAGACATCTGACAAAGTTCAACACAATGAATAACTATAGGTTTTACTTTCTAAAACTTGTAAAGTTGCGTTCAAAATCCAAGACTTGTCAGAGCTCTTTGTGTTAAAGAGAGGTAGCGAGTGGACATAACTAAACGGGGCTACAATGTTTTACAGTGAGTTAAATAACAGTGAACATCTTTTTTCTTTTTGCAAATTACATTTTCCTTCAACTATGCAATAGTGAACATCTTAATGCAAAGCAAATACTGTATGTTCTCATTTAAATCCAAGAAAGTTTTCTGTAAAGAACTGAACAGGATCCATGAGCCAGGCAGTAGTAGTAGTGGTGGTGGTGGGTGGTTCATAATGTGACTCATGCAGTGATTGAATGCTATGATTTTGTCTGATAATACAATAGATTAGGTCTCTGTGGTGTAATGTTAGTCTGCGCTTCAGTTTGTCTGCCTCTGCTTATCTTACTTGTTCTATTCAAATTGTCTGTGAAAGAGTTTTTAGTGTTGGCTCATACGAGAATATTTACTCCCATACATACTAATACTAAACGGCAGGGGTGAGGTACCATAAAGCAGAACTAGTCATTTTTCCTCGTGGCCCAGGACCAAATGGGCCACGGACTGGTACCAGTTAACAGCTAAAATGGCGCCCCCACTTTGGATTTTACTACGTCCAAATACATGTTAAATTTGCAGTATGCTGAAGGTTGCCAACATCTTTACCCGGTCCATTGCATTAAACGCCCACAACAAAAACATGTTGATTAATTTTTGTTCCACTGAGTGACTTTGTTCATCTTAGCCCATCTGTCCTCAGGTAGTGATGCATCACTGACGTCTCAGCAGCTGCAAGATGCAATGTTTGACAACCATTCAAAGACATGAACTGTAGGTCTGTCCGAAGTAATATTTATTACAACATAATCAATAACCTGTGAAGGGCATGAAGAGCTCTGAGTACATCTAAAACTGTCTGAATAGTAAATTCATAATACATTTGAATGTTTTCATATTACCATTTTGGTGACACTTTATTTGAAGGGGTATACATAGGGCATTACACTATCATTATTAAAGCATGACAAATGGCATTAGCATTAATATGGTGTCATGAAGTCACTAAGTGGTGTTCGCTAAATTATGAGACTTTTGGAGTTATGTTGACATTTCTTGGGAAATCATTGCCATGACAACTTGTCAATAAGAGAAGACAAAATGACCAACAATTGTCTTTGTCGTGACAACTTGACATTAATCAGGGCAAAATACCCTACCATTTTTTTACATTATGGCCAGGTGACAATAGCGTGTCATAACAAAGCTGATTATCAAACATCCATTAATTCATCCTCTGACCCACTTATTCCTGTTTCAGGGTCACGGGGGTCTGGTGGTGCCTATCTCCAGCTTCCTTTGGACCATAGGTGGGGTCACTACACCCTGGACAGTGAACTAGTCCATCACAGGTCGACACGCACACTGACAATCACTCACACTCCCATAATAGAATGTAATGGAACAATATTTCTAATTGTAAATTTATCATTTTAGCATGAAGAACCCAGAGTACACACCTAGAATATTCAATAATTTGAAGTCACAGAGAAAGTATGATGAATCAGACAGGCTCTGTTTTCCTCATGCACTGTATAGAACACAAAGGGACTTTTCAACTTGACTGTTCTTTAAAAGCCTGTCCATCTTCCAGCGCAGAGGGGCCTAAAAAAGGAAACAAAAAAACAAGCATGTCTTAATCTTTTTCCTTCATTGGGTAATAAAGCTGTTTGATATTGTTGCATTTAAACCAACATGTAAAACTCTTAATATGATAATTTTGACAACATTAAACAAGCACTTTGGCTTTGAGTCAAGCTTCTAAATCCACACGTGTCAAATGTCATTGCAATACGTCTTTATGAATGTATACATTTTCTCTCCCCAATGGAAAGAAAAAGCTTTTCCACCTTTTTTAGGTCAAGAGCTGTAAATCCATTGACACCAATAGAGATTAAATGTTCTTTTCTTCTTTTTTGAATCCCTACAGAAATTAAAGTCAACATTCTGATGAATATCTACAAAAAATAGTCCTGGTTTAGCTGGTCTGCATTGGCTTATTAAGACATGTGGGACTGATTTTAAAGTCTAACAGAGAAACCTTAAAATGCAGTGCTGTACTGTTTCCTAGAAACTAACTTTTTATCTGGATTCAAAGTTAAGTTTGTGTAAGTATTTGATTAAATTTGCTATTTAATTACATTTGCAAACAATGATTTGATGGAAGTTAATAAACTGTTTCTTTATATATCTTTGCTATTGTTTTTCCTCATCTATCTTTAATAGTGTTGGTTCTGCCACGTTGCTTACTGTCTTTTAATATTAACCTTTGTCAGTAATCCCATATCATGCTGTGTTTCTCGATCAAAAGGTGTAAAGAAAATGAGAATAACTTTTCTAATAAAAGTGAGAGGCAGTGTGCTGATTAAAATTAATATTGTGGTTTGGTCAGATGGTTATGAAAGTTCTCGGTCAATGTCACAATTTGGTTTGGTAAGGATATTAAAAATCCTGAAAGCTACAGTATAAATGGCAAATTTTGATCATGAGCGACTCAAGGCCACTCAGCATCTCAGGTTCTTACAAATCAACAACAACCACAGATGTATGATTTAGGAAATCCAATAAAAGTTGCTGTCATAGGAACGGCGCTCAACCAGCAGCTGGTACTTTAATATGCTGTGGTCACGTAAGCCTTTTCGGGAGCAATAAAAACACCTAATACATAGTTTATTAAAACCTTACCCAATGTAAAAAGTAACGGCTCACATTTTATTGTTTGGTGGAGTTAAATCTACCCTTCTCAAGGAGACCTTTTACTTCTGACGACTAATTGGCAGGTGGTTCCTTTTAACTATGACAACCTACGAACATGGGGACAGGAAATATGCTTCAGAACTCACTGGTTGAAAAGGAAAGACTTCCTTTATCCCACAATGCTTTAGTTAATCTATGTTTGCCTTTAAAGAACAAATATTTTCTGACTTGAAATAGTTGCTTTCAAAAGGTCACCGCTCCTTTGTCTCACTGCTGCAATAATAAACCTAGTAATGGCTGTGAGGCACCCACGTTCAAAAGAAACACACAGGCTATCAGTTTGAACTGAACAACATTTTCTACCATTATAGTCAAAGTTTGGCCAACCTATTCATCTAAACCCAACCTTCTGCCTGAACAGATGTTGAGGCTCGATACGAACACTATCTGATTTCCCTGAATAACCCCAACGCATCTACGTTGGCCTCCTGTGCACTTTGTCTTTGGAACGTGAACATACTGTGAATTGTTTTGTAGAATCACTGATGCTGATTGAAATACTATGTATCAACAAATGTGTCTAGAGTATCATTAATTCATCTTAATCATTTACAGATCAGTTAGTCTTGATTGATTATGCAATCTTGTTTCTTTTTCTTTGAAGACTTATGGGAGAGTTTACAGTGCTCATGGATGCCAGCAGAAACTATTTATATGGATTATTAGAAATAACATGGTTTCTTCTCATGGGATCACTAATAGGATTGCCAACTTAAAAGTAGATTTAACAATAATTCCCTACATCTGCAACATTTTTGGTGAAAACTATCTTATGCTTATGGAGGTGATGAGATTTTCCTTAAATGGTATTCTCAGAATTGTACAGAAGGTTTGCTTTTCCATTTAAAGTACTTCAGTTCCACTTTTGTACATGTTTAAACCCTTACCAACGTTTTGCAAAAATCTATACAGCCTTTACTCATGTGACACTATAACAGAGCTTATGGTGCAAACACGCTTTCAATCAGTTTTTCTCAAAAAAAAAAATTGAAATAGATTTTTGAAATTTTCTAATTATTATTATTTCTTCTTTTTTATAAAAAAAAAAAAAAAATCAAAACAACACACAATCCTAAACAACTGTATTTCTATACTTTCTCTTTGTGAAATATAATTTGAGTTCAACTAAAATGCAGCAAAAAAAAAATCTGAGCTCAAGCATGATCAAAAAATAATTCTAGAAAAAAAATGATTGTTGATAAATACTCGTTCATTCCGTCTTTATGTGCCATAGTTGTTTTTAATTCGTTTTGTGAGCAAAATGTTGTAGTCGTAGGGGGTACTTGGATTCAGAAATAAGAGAAAGGGGTTACTTGAGCCAAAACAGTTTGAAAATCACTGCTTTAAATCATTTACTCTATTCAAAATGACTTGTATATTTTAAAGTCAGTATTTTGAATTTAGTTAATTTAGATTTGCAATCTTCAATTTGATGTCTTGTTTAATATATCAGATGCTACAATGGGCAGAGCCTCAGTACATTTTGACAGAATTTTTTTTTTTTTTTTCTACTTCACATGCACATGCTGTCAAAGGTCAACACCACAGGAAGTGCAATCATTATGAGACAGCAATGCATATTTTGTTATTGCAATAAAACACATTGATTTATTTTATTGCTTAATTGTGACCATCACCAGCCCTCCCTAAGGAAGGATAAGAAATATTTTATTATAGGGAGGATATAAAAAGGGAGAGCAGTGTTACACCTAAGTGGAGGGGGAGGGGGAAAGGGAGCAGGGAGGAGAGACTCAAGGCAGGAAATAGAAAAGGTGGGGAAGAACAGACTGTTTTGCAGTGAGGGTGAGATGTGAGGTAGTGACAGAAATTTTAATGGAGGATCTGTGTAAAGCAGCCTTAATACCAGTGACAGGAGTTTTATGCTTTTTTATATCCAGGGATTCCTAAGCTGAGTTTTTATTAGAATAGGATTTGCAAAATTAATTTTTACAAAAATTTAAGTATAGAGATTTGTTCAGACATTGATAATTAAAGCTGAAGTAATAAAAACAGACTGTTACAGATACAAGTGGCACATGTCGGCTTATTGCTGTTTCCAACTAGAAGCTTGTTATCTCATGGGATGCTGAGTTACATCATATCTATGGAAATCTGCAGCAGATATAGATATGTGTAGATAGAGATATGTCTAATTATATTATGCATATATACACTGTTTTTATTTCACTAACATAATTTCATTACCACCTATCCTTGCAATAGAAAACCCTACATTAGTTTGCTCATTTAACTGGGGGTTGGTAGAATGGGGCTGTGTGTGTGTGTGTGTGTGTGTGTGTGTGTGTGTGTGTGTGTGTGTGTGTGTGTGTGTGTGTGTGTGTGTGTGTGTGTGTGTGTGTGTGTGTGTGTGTGTGTGTGTGTGTGTGTGTGTGTGTGTGTGTGTGTGTGTGTGTGTGTGTGTGTGTGTGTGTGTGTGTGAATGTGTGAATACACACATGGAGCTTACACGTGCTGGATGCCCAAAGCATACTCAGTATCGGATACACAGCTCTGACCCCCACTGTGCTGCCTGTCGTGCAACATAGGCAACGTCTCCCCAGTGACCATGTGCCTGTGGATGTGTGCAGCTTTATCAATGAATATAAACATGGCTGGAGCATAACAACGTGTGTACAATGAAGTCAAATGAATGAAAAGATAAATGAGACACTTTTGAAACGCCTACGTAAAAGCCCGTTTGTGGTTTCCCATGAAAGGCATTTTATTTAATCGACTCCCCAGAATGAAGGTGAGGTTCTCCTTAGTAAAAGCTATATCTTAACTTTAGTAAATACTGCAAGGAATGTCCAATTGTTCGGGTCTGTGACCTTTTTCTTTTTTTTCTTTTTTCTCAGAGAAACTTGCTGCTGTGAGCAAGTTTGTGTAATGTCACTGCACCCTCACCTGTCTCTGTCACTCTGTTCATCACATTTCTCCAGGTCAGAAGGATAGATGTGTATATGGTGCTGACCTGCTGTTCCTCCTTGAGTTTGTTTCTATCTAGTTTCCTCTGAAATGGTTCAGAGATGTGGATACACATCAGCACATACTCTGGGTACCTGGGTGCAGCCCAGTGCCAGACAGACGACCTTATCAAGGGTATACTGGATTAGACTCCACCACACCCTGTGAAATATAAACAAAAAAGATGTTTGGGTGACCTGGTGTGCTCATATTTAGGTAACATTTTACTGACTATAAAGTGTTATAGTTGTGAGAGGGTTTATGACACAAAAATGAAAGCTAAGACTCAGCAATGATTGAAACATTAGTTCATGTTTGGATTTTGGGACTTCATTTTTATATTTCATTCAGAACTTTTATTTAAAAGGCTAGGGACTTCACAGCTCTGTTATAGGCAGTTTTAATGACAATAGTTGTTATCCATCATCCATCCATTTTCAGACCCGCTTTGTCTTATTTCAGGGTCGCGGGACAATAGTTGTTACAATAAATCTTGCTTTCAGAGTTTTTTTTCCTCCACTCTTTCACATCAAAGCCCTATTGCTGAGATATCAGGAGAGTCCGCGAGAATCCAGTTCCTTGTACCTGTCTGCACCTCCTCAAGGGAGGCTGCCGGACACCCGCTCCTCGGACTCATCTGCTCCACTTCATGGGAGTTCCACCAGAACTCTGATTGGTCACCAGCTGCAATTAACTGTTCTATATACAAATAGGAGGCTTTGAGTTCAGTGCTGGGACATACTACGTGATCACTTGTGACCTGGGCTCGGTTTCATGCCAGTAATTTCTGGATCGACAACAAGTGTTTTTGTTTTTGGACACCCTTCTTGTTTACCCTCGCTCCGTGTTCTTGGTTTTGCCTTTTTGTGTTTTGTGGATACCTCTGCCTCCCTGGACTGACCACCTGGGTGCCAATCCCTGCTTGCATGACCATGCCTAAACGAACAATAAATATTGGTTTGATGCACCTGAGCTTCGCCTCCGTCCCTGCATTTGGATCTGCACCTACACCTAAATGTGACACTCTGAAGCTGCATGTGCCTGTGTGCTCCTGTCTCTGCTACAGGAGAACAACACTCACAGACACGGAGGCACGGTTAGCTTAGCATGTCGGCAGTTTGGCAGTAATACACAAAAGAAAAAAGGCCTTGTGGAGCTGCAAACAAAACGCTACCTTATTCACTATAAGAAACCACCACACCACGGAGTATGCAGCATTTAAAACTAGAAATCAAGCTAGTGCTAAAGCTAAGCTAGCGCGGCAAAGGCCATACCAGCCGGTCCTTGGCCCAATCTTGTTAGATCTTGGAAGCTTGTGTTACAGTACTACTAGTGTTGAATTATTCTACAATATTCACTCATGACGGTAAAATAAACCACCCTATGTCAATATACTGCAGTAATTCCTCTCTCAACCAGTAGAAAGTGAAGTGGAGCAAAGAGTTGGTAGAGGTGTCGTCTTCTGATTGAGAGGTTGGGGGTTCGATCCCAGTCTATACCTGTCTATGTGAAAGTGTCCTTGGGCAGGACACTGAATCCTAAGTTGCTCCCAGTGGTCGACTAGCGCCTTGCATGGCAGCTCAGTCCCATTGGTGTCCATTTACAATTGGCTTGAGAGTACGATGGCCGACTGTCTTATAATGCGCTAAAAAATGCAAAATTGTTTAATTTAAAAAAGCAGTAACACAAGCCTGCTTGGGGAAAATAACTGTAATCTAATTATTGTTTCTTCAATTGTAATCTCTGACTTTGCTCTTCATTGGGAAAAGTAATCAGATTACAGTAACGTGTTAGAAGTATCCCATCACTGGTACGTCATAGTGGTGTCAGGTAACTTCCCACCAAAGACCCAGGTATTAGATATACAACCACACACTGTATACTGTATGTGAGATGAAAAACAAAAAGGTCCTTAGATTTCTAACACTAATGAATGCATCTCCCACTAGCTTTGAATGTGTGTGTTGATAATACGCTGGAGGATCCTTCTCTTGTTTAGACACTTGACACTTTTACCCTTTGGCTAGTTTTCCCATTAATGGGTCCGGTGGAAGCAGTATCACAATTACATGTTTAAAATTCCATTGTTGCAGGACTCAAATAATATTCCTGTAGGTTTCAATTACAGATTTTTACTTTCTTGATTTCAGAAGGTTTTTTTTTTATTTTTAGCTTAGGCCAATTTATTTTTAACTCTCCAATGAGTCAAAATTCACGCCAATAAGCCTTTGTAGACTAAAAGAGGAATCAGATGAAACTTCACAAAGCAAACAAGATATACCTTTCCTCAAAAAACATCAAATTAAAAACTTTCTTTTTTTGCTCAATATAAATGCAAATGCAATATTTAATATTTTCTCAAACTTTTGATGCTTTACACTGAGAGGTCTTTTTGCTAAAGGCAGTGTGGGCGGCTTGTCTGCCATCTCCAGTCAGGAGAAGCAGACGACCTCCCACTCTGACTTTGGTTCTTTTGGATTAATCATTTCATTAATGATGAGGGGGAGTTTTGCGCTATCCTGTCACCACCATGTTACCCAATGAACACCAGTTGAGTTTCTTGGTCAAACTCTTATGAAGTCGACCTCCCAAACAAAAGAAATAACCTGACAATATTAGATACCATTACAAGTTTGCAATTTCATATAGCAGAAACTTTTATCCAAAGCAACTTACAACACAAGCAGTTAGGGTTAAGGGACTTGCTCAACATCACACAGTGATGGCCCAGGTTGGGTAGGTTCAAGATAAGATAAGATAATCCTTTATTTATCTCGCAATGGAGACATTTACAGCGTTACAGTTCAAACCACCATTCCTATGTGCTGTCATTCCCAAAACAACTCACTAAATTGAATTACAGTGGATTTGTGTTCTTTCAGTGATGTCTAATCATCTCGTGTTAGTTTAGACTGTTGCGTTTTTAGTGCTTTTTGCTGTTGTTTGGCTTAAAAGGGGTAGTGTGTTCCTGCAGGTGTGCAACCACAATGGGTTAAGTGCCAGCCTCATACTGCAGCATCCCACGGGCTCAGTGTTTATTTTATTTTCATTTCTGATCCCATGCTTTGTCGCCTGTGTACACAAACTACACAAACCCAAAGCGACTACCCGAGGCTACGCCATCTAATAATCGAAGAATTTTTTATTTTTTTTTTTAATTCAGTTTATTTCCGACATGGTTACATTCACTTTTTTTTTTTTTTTTACATTTTTTTGTACATGCCGAAAAAGGAGACGAGAGAAGCAGTTTGCTTATCTGGGTCCCGTCCCCTGTTTTACCATCGCAAATTTACATGGGTTTACATGTCTCTCTGGTCAAACATTCTTAAGTTGTTCTGAACAGTCCTTTCTTGTGTATTCTCATCTGTAGTCAGTGTTGTCTTGTTTTTATTCCTCTTCGTCTCTATCGTTGTTCGTGTTGGCCTTGTTCCCTGCCAGACGTTGTTAGCATTCCTCCAGTTCAAGAATAGTTCCTCTTTCGAAGTTGTTTGGAAGTTTTTTTTTTTTTTTTTTTTCCCTTTTCATCCATAATGTCACCACTCGGGAATGTCTCTTTTGGACACACAAGTTTGCAGCTTGTTTTGTCTCTACATGAAGGTTAATCCAGCTGTTGTTAGTTCTATTGGCAGTGTTGTATTTTCCACTGTTAGATTTAACTTGTATAAACACATTATTATATCTTAGTTCATAAGCAAGGTAGTAAATTCATTGTGTTATATCTTAGTTCATAAGCAAGGTAGTAAATTCATTGTACAGGAAAAAGTGTTTCTAACTGCACATATGACAATAAACACTTTGAATTTAAATTTAATGTAATCCTTAATCACCCCACCACCTAGCAATTGAAATGAATAAATGACAGACCTTTTTCACTCTTGGTTTCCACATTTAATTCAGTCTCCGTAAAATAATCACTGTGAGTTTTGTTTCCAGTGTTTATATAGATCTGGGTCCATATCCATGATTACCATCAGTAATGTTGTTGTTTAGGTGGATCCTTCGTATTTTCCCAAGTCTTCCATCGTTTTGATGAGGATTGGTTTTCCGTCTTCTTCTCCCAGTAGTGCGATGTAAATCCTGCAGTTTCTTGTCCAAGTCTTCACAATTTTTCCTCCTTTTTTTATTTGGCGTGCCTTCCATGCAATGCTTGCATTTTGTTTCGTCAGATTTTCATTGATGTACACCTTCGTTTCCTTGAGTTTATTTCCTTGCTTCAGAAGTTGTCCTTTGAATTTCATATTCGTGAAGGTTATTTTTACAGCTCTGTTATCATTTTTCTTTGGCAGGAGAAGGCAGGAGTTGATGTTGTCAGGGTTCAGGACAATGTCCTTCGACTCCAGGTAGTCAATGACCCTGTTGTTCAATCGATTTTGTTTCTTCGTCACTCGCGTAGCTCCTGGGTTTTATCTTTAGGCCTGTGATGACATCTTTCTCTCTTTCCTTTTGTTCCAGCTGTTCAACCCTGGCGTCCGACAATTTTATCTCTTCAGCATTTCTTTCATTCTTTTCTTTCAGTACCTTTGCTTCGCTTTGTAGGTTTTCCAGTGAGTTTTCCAGCGTCTTTTCCAACGACTTTATCTCGGCAGATAGGTTTCGTAGACCCTCGCATATCATCTCCTTGACCTCTTCCAAACCCGAATTGGGTTCTGAAGGGCCTCCCTGTGGTTTTTTCACCATTTTCCTTCAGTCTTGGGCCCAATTTTTCAGGCTGTTCAGCTGTAGCCAGCTGTAGCCAAGGTCGTGTTATCGGAGCGAATGAAAAACACGTCTGCTCTCTCCAAAGACCAGAGACATTATCTGACCAATTCAACCAAACAGGTTTGGAATTTGCCTACACAATTGAGCAAAGAAAAAACGAATCGCCTCAACAGTATTACCAAAACCTGCTCCAAGCATACTTTGGTGACAGAAACGAATCTGGGATGGAGGAACAAATAGATTTTAAGAAACTCTTCATCCGAAATCTCCATCAGAGCACAAAAGTTAACCTAGGTGTCGCAGCAGACCCTCACAGCATGACAAGTAGGAACATCGCTGTGCGAGGCTTTCTGTTACACAAACAGTCCATTAACTCCGCACCACGCGAATTATACACGGTGAACACCCGCTCGCGCTCTCCACAGCTGGAGGATGTCCAGGTTGCACAAAGTTTCCTGAAACACACTTCACAGCCTTTTCAGTTTACTAGGCCAAAACACCAAAAGAGTAAACCTGATTATCACCACCATGCTCAGCAGAAAAATCAAAATCAAAACTTACGCTCAAACCAACGAAAGAATGATTACCAACCACCCCCCTGGTGGTCAGATGATAATCACAACCGCTGGCAAAGAGACAGTGAAAGGCACCCAACCATCTCCTACATGGTTCGGCACTTTAAGAATCCTACGCCCATCGATCCTGCTCCTCCTGATTCTAGTCCTCCCGATCCACTCAGTGTTTCAACTCGGCCATTTTTCTGTTGTCCGCCGCCTCTCGCACGGCGTCAGTCGCATCTACATTTGTGCTTCTGCAGACTCCCAAACACCCGCGTTTGTGTGTCCTCAGAACCAAAGGGGGGGTGACACAAAGACACAGCCACGACGCGCTTCACCGGAGACAGAAACGTCAAGGCCACAAAAACATCATCACGACGGATCGCAGATTGATTACACAGGAAAAACAACATTACAGACGACACCAGAAGTGTGTCCAATCTGATGCCAAATTCACCAAAATCTATCACCATGACCAGGGGTCTGCAACCTGCGGCTCTAGAGCCTCATGTGGCTCTTTGACTCTTTTGCAATGGCTCCCTGTAGGTTAAAAAAAAAAAATTAAATAATGAATTGTTATTTCTTACAGGATTTTGAGGATTAGTGACATTAACTTCAAATAAAATTCTGATAAAACAATTGGTTAATCTAAAAATAAATCACATTGTGCAATGACTCAGCAACTTTCTACTTCACCTACTACAACCTATACAGACCATAAACTTTCCTGCACCTGTGGCTCACCTTAAGTTTTAAATCCCTGGTAAGACAATTAAACCAACACAAAGACTATTCTGGAAGAAAATAAAGACTTTATTTATGTGGGGTAAAATGTATTTAATTGCCAACATGCCGGTTTATGGTTTAATATGCATGCTTGATATGTTGCAAGAAATTAACAATTAGCATGTTACATCACATGATCGTGTTTGTTTTTTTTTGTAGCCCTTCAAATCCATATTAACTTGTGAAATTATTCAATACTATTTTAATTGTATAGAATTTATTACACTGAATTGTCTTCTTTGAGAAGGTATTTTTTGGCTCTGGGGGGACTTTACTCCAGGTGAGATTAGGCAAAATGGCTCCTTTGAGATAAAGGTTGCAGACCCCTGACCATGACAATCAAATTTGGCCTCAACCTAAATAGATGACCCAACAGTGTATTCAGATTATATACATACTGTAGGTAAACTAGTTTACCTCAAAGGCAAAATCCCTCATTAACCACCTCAACTGGTTGATCTGTAACAATCCAACCAGAAAACCTGACATACAGTATCACATCTCAAAGTTAGCGTGCCTACCAACGCACTACTTTGTATAGAGACTTACGAATTTAAGCAGAGGCTGGGCTAAGTTAGGACATAGGAAAAACTGCTCCATTCTTTTCTTCTCCATCTCTGTCTTTAAAACTTAAATTTTTGTTTATTTGAATGCACCACACTTTTGTTTCTTTGTGTATGCACCAGGAGTAAAATCCAGACCACACCTTTTAAGTAAACCCTTTATTTTATGCATTCAACACAACATTATCATGCCTACACGAAGGACGTACACTGTACACACAGCCTGGCCTCGTCGGACTCCAGCAGCTCCTGCCTACACTGACTGCCAGCCTGTGCAGTTGACCTTCAACACCAGAGGGCGTCTCCTCCTCAGCCTCCAGCGACCCCTCCTCTCCAGCCTCCAAGGGCGTCTCCTCCTCAGCCTCCAGAGACCCCTCCTCTCCAGCCACCAAGGGCTCTGCTTCTTCTCATCTGAGGACCCCCATCCTCCAACCCTGAGGGCTCTGCTTCTTCTCATCTGAGGACCCCTGTCCTCCAATCCTGAGGGCTCTGCTTTTTCTCATCTGAGGACCGCTGTCCTCTAACCCTGAGGGCCCTGCTTCCTTTCATCTGAGGACCCCCATCCTCCAACCCTGAGGGCCCTGCTTCTTTTCATCTGTTGACCCCTCTTTGCAACCTGGAAGACTCCATTCCTCCACAACTGATGATCGTGGCTCCCTCCCTGGAGTTCTGCATCTCTCCGGCCACCCTGTGAGACCCCTACACCAGGTTTCTTCAACTCACGGTTGGTAAACTCTTTAACTTTCCAGGAATGTAATTGATTAGAATTTCGAAGGATCAAGAATCTAATCAAAAGGGGTAAGATGTAGGAGGTCATGTCTATGACAGATACCACGGCACACTTCTTGACCACTTTGGTCAGAAACAGTTTCCTCCTTTTTCCCTTTCAAACAGAGACAAAGAGCTGAGTACAGGAATTTACGACTGTGTGTTCTTCCCCCACTCCTCCTTGAAACACATGACAGAATCCTTTCCTTTGTGTCTACTGTTCTCCAAGTATTAACAATGACACATCCTAAAAGCGGACACAAATTCCTGATAAAAGTTTGAAATGTAGTTTTTCTATACTGCCATTAACTCTTTATTCACAGGAAATCAAGGACATCCTTAGAATAAGATCATATAATTGTTTTTACAGTTAAGGTGTTCCTAAACAATATCTCTCATTAACCTTACGTAAAGTATATCATGTTTGGTGCCAGAATAACCAGGAAAATATGATCTCTGCTTTCGTCTCGTTTTGAAAATTATAATGTAACTGGTTTCTGATATATTATATCATTATATTCATATTTCTTGTTCCAAAATGTTTCTCATTCATTCATCTCTTATCACACATACAGGATAGCCACAACCGACAAAACATCCAAAGCAATCTAATTGGCTCCCGAAAACACGTCGACCAATAGAATCGCTTTGACGGCGATAAAACCGATGCACAAAATTAAAATCATTGGATTTTGGTGCTGGCCGCTAAGATGCCCACTGCAGTGTTATGTACGTCTTCTTTAATCTTTTATTTTCTTTGTAACAAAGTGTTTTCTTTCATTAGACCTTTTAAACAAGCTTGCGCTTCCCAGAGATAAAACCTCCTGTTCCAACTGAAGATGCTGAACCAAGAACCAAGAACCTAGCCTGAAGGAGCTGAACCAACAACCAAGAACCTAGCCTGAAGGAGCTGAACCAACAACCAAGAACCTAGCCTGAAGGAGCTGAACCAACAACCAAGAACCTAGCCTGAAGGAGCTGAACACTGAACAACAAGAACAAAGCCTGCACACGCTTAACAAAGGCCAGACAGGCCTAACACAGGTCAGAACCAGTGGAAACCTGCTGACTGAAAGATCTGTGAAACGTGCTGAACAAGGAACAGAACCAACCAGCCTAACACAGGCCAGAACCAGGTCCAGGAAAGGACCCTTTCGGACACACTCCAGCAGTCCAGAGCCACGCTTTGCTGCTTCAAACTCCTCTTGCCAGTCCGCTCTGCTACAAGAGAAGGACCACGGACCCATCAGAACCGAGGTACTCTGGATCTCAAATTCTAATCGGGCCTAACATAATTGCAGCCACATTATTCTATACTGATCTTATCATAGCTCACACACACACACACACACACACACACACCCTGGATGACAAGGTATTAATAACTAATTAAGTGATCTGAAACACTTTAACTCGATTTCAGATGGCACCTCTTGGCAAATTACTGTAATATTAATAATAATTAATATTATGAATCTTATCACTCCTTGTCCAAGCTCATCCTCCTACACCTGTGTATGTGTGCCCTATGGATTAACTTTAATGCTGTTGTGAATACGCTTGCCAGCTGCTTGCGGTTCTGTTGTTTAATAAGGTAATGACAGAGTGTTGTCACCCACATCATCAGGTAGGTGTTGTGAGTTTGTTTTGGCTCATTAATTCCTAACCTTATTTGAAAACAAACTATTGCAAGACTTTCTAAAAGAAAAATCTAAGTTATACTGTTTGCAGCATGATTAAAGCATCCATAGCTGCTTTGTGCAGTTATCAGTAGGCTGTTACATTTGTTGGCTGCTGGGCAGGCAAATACTATTTACTAGCTGTGTGGCAGCTTCACAAGCCATTGCAGCATCAAGGGACCTCTTTAAAATGTGTCCTGGCTAAACTGTTCTATTACCATATTTGAGTGATTTCAGGAAATGTGCCAAGGTTATGAAGCGTGTGTTGAGTAATGGAGGCGTTTCTGCAAAGTGTGTAATATCAAGGCTTGCTTCATTCAGGGGAGCAGCAGAGGATAATGACAAGCAAAGCTTTTGCTGCCAGGCTGTACCACATAACTGCTTCAAGAAGGGGTTCACAGTTTGTTGTGAAGTTTGACAGCACTACAAACCCCTTAGTCTCCATTCAAAATGTGAGTGTTTGATAGATGGAGTTATGATTATTTCAGAGTTTGAATAGAGTTTATATTGGTTTGGATACCAGAGTCTGGATAGCATTTTCATAGTCCAGATATAGTTTGTAAAGTTTAGATGGAGTGAGTTTGAACAGGAGTGTTGAAGGACTGGAAGGGAAGAATTCATAACAAATAAATACTACTTTTAGGAAAATTTACATAGAGAATCCATTAAAACATGTTTCATTATACACATATTATATATTTTATGTGTATAATATATAAATATATTATTGATACAGTTTTAGTAATTCATAGTAGTCATTCCCAAGAGTGAAAATAGACATAATACACATTAGATGGTTAAGATACAACTGCCTGTGATTATACTAGTATTTACCAGTAGGCAGGGGTGGACTAGCCATCTGGCATATCGGCCAATCGTCCTGTTGGGCCGTTGACCTAAAGTGGGCCGGTCTGGTCAGCTTGGTTTTTTTTTTTTTTTTTTTTTTTTTTTTTTATGAGCATGTTAACACGTGACCAAAAATGGTCCAAAAATGGCAACAAAAAAAAATGTGTCAAGAAAAGAATGAAAAGTGACTAAAATGGGCCAAAAGCAGTCGAGTGGCCAAAAATAAGCAAATAAAGAGAAACCCGGTGGTATGTAATGGCAAAAGGTAGCTTAAATGGGCAAAATGTGGCAAACGATGGTGAAAATGGGGTAAAATGAAACAAGTATAGGAAAGATGGCGCCGCGGATGGCTGCTGTGGTGTGTTGGTGCGCACTTTTTTGTCTTGTTTTTGTCGTAAAATCCGCAACTGGCTGCTCTTATTCAAGAGAAGAGCTCTTGAACGTCAGGGCAACAATCCCCAAAGATGTATTTCCCACTTTCATCGCTTCCTCTGTGGATTTACTGGACATTTTACTCAAAGGTGCGCTCACCTTTGCTCACGCAGTGAAGCGCCGGAGGAGAGGAAAAAGAGCTGGTGCGCTTGTGCGCCTCCGCCAGCGCGGCCGACGCACACCGTTACCAGGGATATTCCTCTCTAACGTGCGCTCACTGTGTAACAAAGTGGACGAACTCCAGCTGGTGTTGGGTAGGAACAGAGACTTCTCCTCATCCTCTGTTCTGTGCTTCACGGAAACTTGGGTGTGTGGAGCGGTGCCGGACTCTGCGCTGCAGTTGGCCGGCTTCCAACTTCACAGAGTGGACCGAGACGCGGAGCTCACCGGGAAGAGGAAAGGTGGAGAAATCTGCTTTTATGTGAACAGCAACTGGTGTAACGACGTGACAGTGATCCTTCAGCACTGCTCTCCTCACCTGGAATCCTTGATTATCAACAGCAAACCCTTCTATTCTCCCCGTGAGTTCGCTTCATTCATCCTGGTTGGTGTGTACATCCCACCATCAGCTGATATGCCCGAGGCACAGCGCACACTCGCCGACCAGATCCTGTGCATGGAGCGGACCTACCCGGACTCTTTTATCATTGTGCTTGGTGACTTTAATAAAGGAAACCTCTCACACCAGCTCTCCAAATATAGACAATTAATTAAATGTCCGACCAGAGAGGAGAAGACACTGGATCACTGTTAAACCACACTAAGCAGTGCTTATCACGCTGTTTTCCGTGCTGCACTGGGCCTATCGGACCATTTGATGGTCCACCTGATTCCTTCATACAGACAGAGGCTGAAGCTCTGTAAACCTGTGGTGAAGGAATCTAAACAGTGGACCAGTGAAGCAGTGGAGAAACTCCAGGAGTGTTTGGACTGTACTGACTGGGATGTTTTCAGGTCTGCGAACAGTTCTCTGGATGAGTTTACAGACGCTGTCACGTTTTACATCAGCTTCTGTGAGGACAGCTGCATTCCATCAAAGACCAGGGTGAGTTATAACAATGACAAACCCTGGTTCACAGCTAAGCTCAGAGGGTTGAGGGCAGACAAAGAGGTCGCTTTCAGGGATGGAGACAGAGCCAGGTACAGAGAGTCGAAGTACACGTTTGGAAAGGAGGTGAGAAAAGCCAAACGTTTGTACTCAGAGAAGCTACAACATCAGTTCTCTGCAAATGACTCGGCTTCTGTCTGGAGAGGGCTCAGGCAAATTACAAACTACAAGCCCAGATCCCCTGGTGCTGCTAACGACCTCTGCCTGGCCAACAGTCTGAATAACTTCTATTGTAGATTTGAAAGACAATGGGACAGACCTGACTCCAACCCCCCTCACACCTCTGACCAGCCTCACTCGAACACCTTCACCCCCCACATCAAAGCTACAGTCTCACCACAGCTGCTTACAGAAGCTCTCTCCCCTATCTTCCCCCCCTCCTCCCCCCCTCCCACAGAGGCACCTTTCTCCATCAAAGAGAGAGATGTAAATAGACTTTTCAGGAGACAAAACCCCCGTAAGGCTTGTGGACCGGACTCTGTCTCTCCTTCCACCTTATAGCACTGTGCTGATCAGCTGTCTCCAGTGTTCACAGACATTTTTAACACCTCACTGAAGACATGCACCGTACCAGCCTGTTTTAAGGCCTCCACCATCGTTCCTGTCCCTAAAAAGCTGAGGATCACAGGACTTCATGACTACAGACCCGTCGCTCTGACATCTGTGGTCATGAAGTCCTTTGAACGCCTCATGCTCTCCCACATCAAGGACATCATCGACCCCCACCTGGACCCCCTGCAGTTTGCCTATAGATCCAACAGGTCTGTAGACGATGCTGTAAACCTGGCTCCCCACTTCATCCTCCAGCACCTGGACTCCCCAGGCTCCTACGCCAGGATCCTGTTTGTGGACTTCAGCTCTGCTTTCAACACTATCATCCCAGCTCTCCTTCAGGACAAGCTTTCCCAGCTGAACGTGCCAGACTCCACCTGCAAGTGGATCACAGACTTCCTGTCTGACAGGAAGCAGCACGTGAAGCTGGGAAAAACCATCTCTGCTCCCCGGACCATCAGCACTGGATCTCCTCAGGGCTGTGTTCTTTCTCCTCTGCTCTTCTCCCTGTACACCAACAGCTGCACCTCCTCTCACCAGTCGGTCAAACTCCTGAAGTTTGCAGACGACACGACCATCATCGGTCTCATCTCTGATGGAGACGAGTCTGACTACAGGTGGGAGACAGACCGGCTGGTGTCCTGGTGCAGCCAGAACGACCTGGAGCTCAACGCTTTAAAGACAGTGGAGATGATAGCAGACTTCAGGAAGAACCCAGCCCCCCTCACCCCCCTCACCCTGGGAGACTCTACAGTGAGCTCTGTGGAGTACTTCTGCTTCCTGGGGACCATCATCACCCAGGACCTCAAGTGGGAGCTGAACATCAGCTCCCTTATCAAAGAAGCTCAGCAGAGGATGTACTTCCTGCGGCAGCTGAAGAAGTTCAGTCTGCCAACAAAGATGATGGTGAACTTCTACAGCTCCATCATCCAGTCCATCCTCTGCTCCTCCATCACCATCTGGTACGCTGCAGCTACGGCCAAGGACAAGGCCAGACTGCAGCGTATCGTCCACTCTGCAGAGAAGGGCATCGGCTGCAATCTGCCCTCCCTCCAGGACCTGTACGCCTCCAGGATTTTGAGGCGTGCAGGAAAGATAGTGGCCGACCCCTCCCACCCTGGTCATAAACTGTTTCAATCTCTCCCTTCTGGAAGGAGGTTTCGGTCCATCAGGACCAGAACCTCCAGACACAAAAACAGCTTCTTTCCCTCTGCCACCATCCGCATGAACACACCCCAAGTCACCCACTGAACCCCCCCCCACACACACACACACCCGATCACCACCTCCATGATCATCTGCTGCACTGTGTATAAATATATATATATATATATATATATATATATATTTATCCTATTTATCCTTTATTCTCTATCTATCCTTTATTTATCCCTCATCCTTTATATTTATCATTATTATTATTGTTGCTGGGTTGTTCTTTGTTTTTTGTTTTTTTTTGTTGTTTGTTTTGTGCACCAACTACCAAGACAAATTCCTTGTACTGTCCTTAAAACTGTACATGGCCATTAAAAACATTTCTGATTCTGATTTATTGGACAAAAGTTAGCTTATTTTGATGAAAAGTGGCTCAAGAAATTTAAAGAACGAACAAAATTGGATAAAAGTGTCAAAGAACCTGCAAGATGAACAAAACATAGGGGAAAAGGGATATTCATTGGCTAAAGGTAGCTAAAGTCTGAGAAAAAGTGTTTCAAAACTTTTTGAAAAGGGGCAAAAATGTTACAAAGGAAGTTGCACAATGAAAATAGGTAAAAAAATGGGTTAAAAGTTACCTCATTTTAAGGTTTTCTCAGGGAATAATAATTAAAATAAAGACATAAAAGGCCACATGTTGAGTATCACTGACTTAATAACGGCTTTTACATGGTGTCCGCTGATAATGTAGTGGGCTGGTCTGGACAGAAACCGCCAGGGCTGATTTTGTTCTCGGACAAATTGGCAAAAGTGTTACGATGCATCATGAGGCTTCATCTCCCCATCACTACCATATTTTCCAGGAGAGCAGTGGGAAGGATAAAAATGCGAGGCAGTAATGTATGTAGGTTATGCTTGGAGGGGGAGGCAATATATGTATAGCAGGTTAGTAGTTAGAAATGAACCAGCAAACTAAAATCTAATTTGTGTGTCATGGATTCATTCTTCCATATTAGTAAAAGTCTTGTCTGCACAATGTATTCTGGTAAATACTAGAACTTAAGACGGGAAAATATTGGAAAACGGATACGAAGTAACTCTTGTAAGTAACTCTCAATTAATCAATAAAAATAATAGCTTGCTCCTTAAAAAAATGGAGACATATCAAAAAAGGAAAGAGTTGTTTGGACTGAATCTGAGTCACCTAAAAATATTCATTTTCCATAGATCAACCATAACTTAATGACCATCTGCCTGAGTTTGTGTGTACAGTATATCCTGATGCCAAAACATGAACATGTAAGATGACGCAATCTCCTCTACAGATAAACCTGTGTGTAAGCTTCGTCTGCATCGCTGCAATGTGGGGTTCTTTATGTATTACCACTGTGTTTAATTTCTTGACAAGGAATGTTAAATTGTGGCATTGTTATGCTAAATACACATTTCTACTTCTAAATATTGTATGATTTTATTGCTTTGCCTTTTCAGATTTGTTTTGTGCTGTGTCAGGCAATGTTTAGAGCTTGTGCTAATTTGCAACACTTGACATCCAGTAAAACAGTTAACGTCACTCTAGGCTGAGTGTATTTTTTCTTAATTAATAATTAGTGTGTCAAATACGTAAATGCATTTAAAGCCACACCTCTAAATTTTACTTCTTATCATACTTATTATAATGTACCAGTTGTGAGCTGAAATAGTCACCAGCAAAGCCCAGTTTCCCTATGCATGATGTGATCTGTAGGGTACAAAAAATAAAAAATAAACACACGAGACATATTCATCTTTGGAATTTATCATTCTAAAAGCATCTTAAGAAAACAGCCATTATCGAGAAGATTAGATTTTCAAGCCATCATGATCAGCCCACTTGGAAGCAGCTGGTGGAGTAACATCCATCTTCTCAAGGGAAAGAGAGAATCCCATTCTCTAAATAACACTGTTTTGTGCTGTAGTCTTTACAGGCTGTACTCCTGTCACATTTAAATGTGGGAAAACACGCAAACACAACATAATCAAATAATGTGATTTATGGCTGGTCACGGTGAAGTACTATTCAAAAAGTCGCTCCAGACACAAAGTTTGAAGGATTGATAACCATAGAGCTTTTAAATCTTTTATACATACGTGGAAATGTGAATATATGATGGATTTTACACTTTCCTCAAGGTCATTTTGCACTGAAAGAGAAGAAGATAATTTGCTTAAATGCTGCAGACACAGGAAGCAGATAATGGCGTGACAAAATAGGTCTTGCCTTTTATAAATCAGACACTTCGTCAAGTCAAAAAATGGAAAATGTATGAAATAATAGCTTCAGGACAAGTATCATTTTAGCTTTTTTCAACTTGGTTTTTGAATATTTATAGATTGCTCTTGCGTTTTGTTCAGTGAACTTGAATTTAAGAAATTGCAATCTATGTATATTAGTGTTGGCAATCGGATATTGGTAAAAAGTTCTAATTTTATGGTTATATATGTATATATTTCTTCTGAAAAGCTTTCATCTGCAAAAGCTTGAAAACTGTTCAATGCAATTATTAAATGCCCTTTGGTTTCTCAAATTGTTTTGTTTGTCGAAATTGCATATTGTTTTTTTGTTTTTGTTTTATTAGCCTTGAGAAGCTAAGACAGGGTTTGAAATGTTTTTAGAAGTTGGTTTGAGAACTTGTTTATGTCACTCGACCACTTTCCGGTCGAGTGAACTCTGGCACTACTTCCTGCCGCTGCTCGTCGGTAACGAACAAACATTCATCATTAGACTCTGGACTAAACTATTGCAGTATTGCTGGCACCAAATTTATGTTATTAGGATCAAATTCTTTTAAATGTTGGATGTCCTTCTATTGAACAGGTAACTGAGGCTAAGCTGCTTGGAGTGACAGTGAACGACATGCTAACGTGAAATAGTCCAATAGAGCAATTATTAAATAAAATGGGCAGGAGCATGGCCATGGTCAGACATTAGTAAACACTTACTATTTGGTCAAATACAACAGAGACAAATTAAAATAAATTACAGATTGTACAAAATAAAGCAGCTTATCAATAACATGCATCACCAGTTGACCTGGCTCCATGTAATAGGTAGAATAAAGTACACACTGATTACATGTATTAGAAATATGATCATTACAAAAACACCTGAAATCCTTTATGGTAAGTTGAGTTTTTTAGTGAAGTGCATCAGTACTCCACACGCCAGTCAGTACCTGTCTGTCCCTCCAATCAAACACAAATAATGGTGCGTTATAGGCAATGGTGGCATGGAACTCCCTGCCACTATTTTTTATTTCAAGCATATATAGACCCCTTAATGGCCCACGTCACTCGTGACGTGGCTGGAGGTGCCGCAGGCTAAAGCATAGATATATATAAACACTAGATGACGCCAGCGGGATTCGACAGCGTAGCTCAACGACGGCCATCTTACCTCAGACAACTAACGTTCTGACGCGCTCTACGGTAGCTGTTGGAAGGTGAGTGATCAGCTTAAACAAAAATAATCTTAACTCAATTAAATATTGACAGATATACAAACGGTAGGTATGACATAGGATGCTTCTGCATGTTGAAAATGACGCTTGCCGTTTGAAAATTTGTTGAAAATTCAGCAAGTTAGGGTTACATTGACATCAATGGAATTACATCAATGGAATGAGCAGGGCCAGCTGTCTGAGGTAAGATGGCCGCCACATTGCTACCTCACTCCCCATTGTCTAACAGCGTGGGTAAGTCATCTAGTGTTTATATATGTCTATGGTGGTTTGCCTCCAGGATAAGCCCCGCCCAACAAAATACGTCACAATGTTTACAAACAATCAAAGGGTCTATACCGTTATTTTTTAAGAGTTAGACTATTTAAGAATTATTATATAATTAAATGATGTATTGTGTGCTGAACCCTGACAAGTAAAGTATGGCATAATTTTATACCTGAATATTTTGCAAACTGGACAAGTTTATTTTAATTTGGTAAATGGTAAATGGACTTTATCCCCACACTGAAGCAGTCCCAAAGCGCTTTACATATCAGCTCATTCACCCAATCACTTTATTTATTTTTTATTTTAAACAATCACTTTATTTATTTTTTAATTTAAACAATCATTAGTTTACTTTTATTTTTGTATTTCTATGTTCCTTGTATTTTGGTTCATGTTATGTATTATGTATGCTTTGGTTATTGTGTTTTATTTTGGTTATATTTTCTTTTCTGTATGAATAAATGTTATTTGTACATCTTATTTAATCTGTGTGTTGTACTGTATGTATTGTCTGTGATGTAGACCCCAGGAAGAATAGCTTTTGCAGGATCTAAATAAAGCAAACAAACAAAGTCTGACTTAACCGTATTGGTTAATGGACATTTTGTTTGCAGTACATGTTTGAGTGTTTGATTTAATTACCTAAATTGTTATACCACGAGCTTGGGCCAGGTTCAGACACTGCGTGGTAAATGAACAGTCAGGCGATGTGTTTTGCTTACATAAATGGTAATGGTGAAAAAAAACAAAAACATACACGTCTGCTATCGCAGTCTGTCAGCAACAACGCATACAACACTGCTAAAGAGCCTCCATGATAGCAGATGAGCTGGGACTTTTGTAGCTGATTGGTGCACAGGTGGTTCAACAATCGGGGTTGCAGTCTCAGTTTTTTATTAGCAAAGATTTTGTTCTTTTTTTAATTTTATTTACCTTTTTACTTTCATCCATCAATAAAAACTGCTCCCACCTCTGAGATCTTTAGTGATATGAAAATCACACACTATTATGAAACTGATTGAAGTTAGCAAACTAGCTTTACCCAAACTTGTCCAAATAGTCAAGAAGCCAGACTTCTTCTGATTGATTCAAGTTAGTCAAGGATATACTAATACATTTAAGATGAAAATCCCTCTGTTTTTACAGGTCATAAACCAATCATTTCAGCGCACATTAAAAGCTTTCAGACACATACTGATATGTTTATTGCAGTGTAGCAGCTAAAGAACCAATGCAAGGTCAAAATCCTGAGCCTTTTATCTCTGCACAGAAAACAGGACATCAGTCCTCAGTGGGGAATGTAAGTGCTCAGTAATCCAACCCTTGCTTATACAGCTCACTGACAGCGAGCAGAACGAAGCCTTTGAGGATCTGTTGGTAGAAAACACTTTCACAGGCATATTAAACCACCACGGAATTAATTACCAAGATCCCACAAGTGAAAACCTGGAAATGAATGACGTGTTACCAATTGGATGGTCTCCAAACACTGAGTGAATCCTCTGACACAGTTAGAATTATAAATGCAAATGACAGGCTGAAACTATAGTTCAACCAAAGCGTGACACCTCTTTAAGTCAGTGAGAATAATGCTTTCCTATTAGGAGTAGATCAATTACTTTCAGCAATCATAGCATGCATGCTCATAATAGACAAGGTTGACGGTGAGGGATAGAAAGAACAGTGCGATACATTGCTGGTGTTGTTGTTGCTACATCAGTAAGTGCATTTTCTTTTTTTAATCAGGTGTGGGTAGCATTTGTGCTTTGGGACATTTTGGCTTTTTGCATTGGCTACAACACCCAGGTAAGAACTACAAACTATTACCAGTGTAAAAAAAGAAAAAAGAAAAGAACAACAAATTCTGTATTAAAACGCCTCTTGAGGGATTAGGAGCCAAATACAAGTAAGTACTGCCCACCCTCCTTTCTGCACATGCGGGCTATCTTTCTCTTGTGTTCAGTGTCTTTAGGGATGCAGAGTTTATTTCCACCAGGGTTCAGGAGCAAAACACAATGGTGTTACTGGAGAGCATGTGACAGACTTTAAACTTTCTGTGAAAGCTGCACGGCGTGGTGAAGGTGAAAGTCCTTGTTATTAGGCATGGCTGACAGCGTGAAGAGTGGCAGATAGTCGGTAGCTACAGCGGAACCATGCTTGTTACCTCACAAGTGAAACTACTTATTCCTTTCCAGGAAAAGGTGCTATTTAGTTTGACAGCTGGAGGCTCCAGGAGTTCCCTTTAGTTGGATCATAAAAATAAAACGAAAAAAAAAGAAGCTTCTTTTTAGGTTTTGGGATGTTCCGATCTAGTGCTGAACCAGTGAAGGGAAAATGTTTGTATTATCTCAAGTAAAAAACAAAGAAAATCATTATTATTATTATTATTATTATTATTATTATTATTATTATTATTATTATTATTTTATTTTTTGTATTTATTTTTTTGATTTCTGAGCTTCTACGTTTTACGTATTCTTACAACAAATCTATGATTTCCATGATCAGAGGAGCAGATAAAATATAACCAAAATTATCAAAATACATACCGTATTTTTTGGACTATAAGGCGCACTTAAAAGCCTTTAATTTTCTCAAAAATCAACAGTGTGCCTTATAATCAAGTGCGCCATATATATGAAATTAATATGTACAACTTTGGTAAACTATGAAGCTACATTGCTTGATGAATTTTTGGCGCTTTAGGGCTACCGTAGTCAGGCGCCTCGCGGAGTGATATGTAACGGTACTGTGCTTCAACATACTGAACTGAAAAAGTGAGTGTGACTTATCTGACTATTTTGTTTAATGCGCCTTAATAATAATAATAATAATAATAACAAACCGGTGCGCCTTATAGTCCGGTGCGCCTTATGTATGAAAATAGACCCAGTCAGACCCATTCATTGATGGTGCGCCTTATAGTCCAAAAAATACGGTATATATGTATATATATATTTTTTTTTTTAACCTTCCAGAAGAAATGAAAGAAGCAAAGACAACAGTATGCACAGCTCTAGGCAGAGATTTGGATTAATTGTCATTTCTTGCTCTCCAGGCTGCTAGTGAAACAGGCATTTATTATTTTACAAAGTGTTCTTTACAGAATGTTTTTGTTATGAACTAATATGTAGATTGTTTTTTGTTATATACATATTTTTTTGTTACATATATATATATAAAGGACAATAGAAGCTGGTTGAGCTATTTCCCAGTCAGCATTAACATATAGTGAAAGTTTGCTGATATCTGACAAAGAAAAAAACCCAAAATGGACTTAATTCAAATGGCTTACTGTTATTACCATCAAAAAAGTCCAAAAGTGCTTTAAAATATCAGCTGACTCACCCATTCACACATCAACGCGACAGAGCTGCCATGCAAGGCGCTAGTCGACCATTGGGAGAAACTTAGGCTTTAGAATCTTTCCCAAGGACACAGAAGATGACCCCTCTACCACCTTAGCCAAGATCACCCTATAGAGTATAAAGTATTTTGATAATTAAAGTTAAAAAATATATATATATTATTTATAAATGTTCAACCAAGAAACAGTAAAAAAAAAAAGTGTTGTTTTGGATAATCCTATAATCTGTACCTGCTTATCATGTTCAAGACTGCAGGAGTTCCTACAGAGAATTATATAGCTACAAATATATGAATTGGAAATTTGTTGTCACGCCTGCTGCTGCCTCCAGGCTTTTATTCTGAAGGCCACCTTCCTCCCTGTGTAATCTGTGCCACCTTTACTACTGCTACCTGCTCAGTTGTGTCCCATCTGCTCATTAACTCTCTTGTATTTAAGCACTCCCTCTGCCATTGCTCATTTTCCAGATTGTCTGTGTGACCAGCATTACAGCATTTTGTGTGTTGTCGTATGACCTGTCTTCTTTCCTGAATTCTGCCCTCTGCATGATCCGTGACCTGGTCGGACTGCTCACCTGTGCATGAACCTCACTATGCCAGAAGGTCTCTGCTTTACAGATTATCCCATTGTACTGTTGCCTCTACTGACAGTCTACCTGTGTACGGGGACTTTGGCCCGGATTAAACATTTAAATCATATTCCTGTGTCTGAGTCTGCTATTGGCCCCGGTGTTCTGACTTCCACATCAAAAATTTTGGACGATATAGTATCAAGATATTGCAATATTAAAATATCATAAGATGCATCATCAAGGATAACAATTGTATCCTTTGTGTTTGTAAAAAGGTAATGAATGATCGCCATTTTGGGGTATAATTAATGTCAGAGGAGTTTGTATTTTCAAAGGAGATGTGATGTGGTCAATGATTAGGTTTTTCCAGTATGTGGGGTGTATGGAGTTGTGTGTATTCCAGTTCATGAGGATAGTCTTCTTGGCAAAAGCTAGCACCACAAGAAGTAAATGGCTGTGTCCCTAGGGTTGGGTAGGCAGGGCGTTGCAAATCGAGACCACCAATGACAATTTCATATGTTTCTCCTGGCAAGTGTTAATTCAATTCAATTCAACTTTATTTGTATAAAGCAATTTACAACAAAGTCATCTCAATGTGCTTATCAAGATATAAGATTCATAATAAGCAAGAAAAAACCCAACAAGATCCACATGAACAAGCATTTAGCCATCTAACAACATCAACATCGTAAAACACTTAAAAAATTATTTAATATAGACTCCATACTCTCCCAACAAGATATATCTCATGACACGGCAGCACATCCATTGTTTGTGTTGGAAACACAGAAACACAGAGAAAATGACAACAACAACAACTCAGAACAGCCTCAGTGAGGCGCATCCACAAAGCCAATCCTTCCTTTCACTGTAGAAAATATGAACAATTTTCTGACCTTACCTTTTGCTGAAGGTCTGGTAACTCAGGTGTTGGTCTCCCATCTTTTAAAAGCTGTCGTTTTTCCTCAAAAGAAAGTTTCTCTATCGTCTCTAGGGTTGTCATTCTGTTTGTAGTGTTATCTTGACCACAAGCAAGAGAACGTAGCCACAGCGGTCACATTGTATCAATTCACTAATGCACTCTGAACTTACGTATAGCATTTAGCATAGCACGATTACGTCTAAAGGCAGCGTAGAGAGCTGTCTTTTTACGTAAATGGTTTTCATCTTGGGGAACTGACTGCGCATGTGCAAACACATAAAAACACGCTATGGAAACAGAGGCAGAGCAGCAATGTGTTTTTGGGAAAGGGTGTGGCCTCCTCCTGCCTTACAGACTGTGCAGCGTCTCTGCCGTACAAGGAAATAGCAATGTTTAGTCAATTGGGCTATGAAAAGCACAAAATGCTGACACTTTCAAACTTAGAGGTACTGTAGGCTATCAGAAATGGAAAAATAAATAATTTATAATTATATTATAATTAAAACAAATAATCAAAATATCAATTCACCTTTGGGAAGGCACTGCCTACCTTGTCTACCCTGACTGCACGTCACTGGGTGAGTCCATGTACAGTATAAATATATTGAAGTTGGGATGCCAATGAATATTTTTATTTCTTTTATTTGGTGCATTGAGTCCGTAGATTCAATACAATGGTATCCTTTCCAAAGACATTGTATCGTTATTGCAAGCCCATCAACATCTATCGTATCATGAACTCATTGCCCCCACTACTATTTATGTATCTGACTATGGCAAAAATTATTCAGGCCTAAATAGATTTTTACTGATCTGCAACTTTTTTCCATTACAGAAACTAGCATGTTGGTCATTTATAAATTAGGATTTGAATATTTTGGTTTTTTGTATAACCCTGCATTAGTTTAAAATTATATTTAACTTTTGTACATATTTCTATATTTCTATATACATTTCCTACAGGTATCTTTATTTTGTGTTTGGCTTTGGTAGCCAATGATGTCTAATCAGCCTAAAAGAGGTTTGGCAATTGATTAATAGTATGGATGCGACTGAGGTGAAAAACTAGCTTTGCATTTCTCTACTAATTATTGTTTCATTTCCTAAAGTCAGACATAGTAACTCTAAACAGCCTTAGTAATGTTAAACTTGATGATCCATAACTTATGTCAGTTGATTTTGCTGATGAGGTAACTCAATAGGAGTTTAGTTAATCACCCATGGACATCTCAAGGCTCCTTTTTACTCTGAGATAAGAAAGCATCTCCAATACAGAGCAAGAATTACTGCGTCAAATGAAGCTTTTGTTATTGGAACTGGCCATACTTTTTTCTTTTACTATGTTTCTGTTAATCCAATCCATTCTACTGTAGTTCTGCATTATGCATTCACATGAAGCGTTTGTGACATAATGATGGTCAGTTAAAAGTAGCCTTTTTTCTCCTGAAGGTCTTGCTGTGAAATGTAAACCCATTACTATACCATGACAAGATGTATGTAGTAAAGCTCAAAAGACAATTCCAATGTACAGTATACATCATTTCTTAGCCCATGCTTTAAGACGTCCAATGTTGGGGCTAATAAAAAGTAGTTGTCATAATGAGATGAAGTACTTGCACTGCTTCTCTTCCCATGTAACATATTTCTTTACAAGTGGCAATTAATTGTGTTTGTCAAACACTAAAAGATCATGGCAATGAGGTCATTGCTATGTGGGAGATGAGGCATGATAGTCCTAAGAGGGAATAACATACTGAATCTTTGCAATGAGGAGCAAAGCCTGGAGGGCCAATGCCAAACTCAGCATATGTGTTGGTTTCAACAGCAATTTGTCACCAAGCCAGGGGAAGAAATCCTCTTTGCCCTTAAATTGCACAGTGGGTTCAGCCTGACAGGACATGAATCCCATGCAAAACCTCATATACCGTATGCATTGATCATCAATGATGACCTTTCATATGTCTTAAGACGGATATAAATTACCATGACAAGTGATCTGTGACACATTAACTTTTCAAATTACTGGAAAGCTTGTTCTCTCTTAGTCCCAAAGACCGTCTGAATGTTTGACTGGAGTGAAGCTTTTGTCTATGTGCAGAAATAGACATGGTTTTTACTTATATTAGAATAACAATACTGTGAATGTAACTGGTGTTTTGTACAAAGAGGTTATAGCTATTGCTAAATTCAAATTATTGGGCTTAATTGAGCTTTTACACAAGATATTATAATACATGCACTAAAATATAAATGTAAAGATCCTAAAATGACATTGTACACCCATTAAAAAAAACGCATACAATCCTCACAACGCTGTATGAATAAATGTTAGTAAAACTGTAATTTAACTTTATTCTAGTAAAATTGAGATCCTAATTCCAATCATCTTCTCAAACAATTGTATTCTTTTATTTTAGTTGTAGAATAAATCCATTTTTATTAATTCATCAACTCATGTCTGGTTCATCAATTTCACAGTGCAGCGGAGAACACCATTGAAGGTAACACTCTAAATCCACCATTACAGTGCTTTGATTATTATTCATTTCAAATCAATGGCTTTATTGTGATTATACAAAGAATAACAAGATTTGAGAGCTTCTCCTGTTAACAGTGCACAACATGTTAAAAGAATATGAACATTAGAGTTGTATGCAAATTCATTAACAATATAGGGATAAAAAAGATAATTATGAAGAAGATAATAAATATGACAAAAGACAAAGAAGAAGAAGAAGAAAAAGAAGAAGAAGTCATCAACAAAAATGGAGTGTTTTGGGGATCCTGAAGAGATCTCAATCAATGATCTACTTTAATTATTGTCAAAGCTGACCACAAACACCTGTATTTGTCTCGGTCGGTTTCTCAGTTAAACAAGTGAATAACTCATACTCTAGTTACTAAATCAGAAATCATAACTGCTTGGTCAGCATTATTTTGGATCCTGAGCATCGTCTGGCAGGACTCTCTTCCTGAAACACTTAATGAGCACAGCACTGTACGAATGGAATTTATTACCAAGTGACATTAAACAGCATAATATTTATAATTTAAAGGGGACATATCATGGTTTTAAATCCTTAATTTTTACATATAAATCATACAGTTATGGTCTACATAAAGCGGAACTGCAATGCTTGGTTCAGAATTCCTCATTATTATAGCTCCACAGGCCCCTTTTCTACCACTTTTCTGATGTGCTTCTGAGAGCAACTCGTTTTGGTGCTGTCTCTTTAAATGCAAATGAGACACTTCATACCCCACCCCCTCTTTAGGTGACACTCAGTCAACTCCACCCTGCTCGGCCATTTTTGTAGTTTGATAGAAGAGATACGGCTATGTAGCGGTGCATACACTTTTTATTCAGAGGTTATTTACAAAATGTCAACAACGGAAGACTTGTCCATCCAGCCTTACATGTTCGAGCCAGAGTCGGACCCGGCGGAGCGAGATTATAAAAATGAAGATGATGAACCTGCAGAACCCTAACAAGTGAGCTAACACAAGCACCGAGCTAACGCTAGCGCCAAGCTAACGTCACAAAATGCATTTTAATACAGTCTTTTCAAAGACAAAAATGGCAAAATGAAATAACTAATGAAAACTTTAGACTTAAATTAAATCACGTAGGCCATATCATTGTAGCGGGTCCCGGTCTGGTCTCCGCTAGCAGATGTATAGATAATTCTCCTGAGCGGAGTGCTGTAAGTGTAGGGAAGACACAGCAAAGCCGGACACATGTGACTCTTTCTCCATTCAGTTGGATTATATTTATTTACACATTCAAATAAACCCTTTTCTGCATTTATGAATTATTCTTATTATTTCTGCTTGCAATGAAGCACTGTTATAACCACAGATGTTATCATTTACACAAAATGTCCATTTTACATATTTTCACAAAAATATGAAGTTCAGTATAAAACCAAAAATAAACATATTTCTTCACAATCATGTCATCTAACTGTATCACCAATTATGTATATAATCTTGTTTAAACACCTTGTTTTTAACCTCTTAATTAAGAGTGTACATTTTGTCATAATTAAACATATTTTAAGTATTTACTTAATGTAACAGAATAACCTTACATGCAGTTATTGATTTACACACACACCATTAACTAACCAACTTATTAACAATCAGAAACATGACTAACTCCTGGCTTGTCACCAAACCCAAGAACTATAACCACACCAACAGTCTCAGTTTACGTGCAGGCCCTAAACCTAGGCTTCAGATGTAGCACATTTGTATCCCTACATTAGCGTTAGCTTAAACAACCAAACAATGTATTGCACTCACACATCATATTTCACACATAAAGATAAAACTACAAACACATTATTGTCCCACAAAACAACCCACAAATGACCAGGAGCCAATAGAAATAGGAAAATTACATAAAGTACACACTTACTACGGTGTCGACCGCCATTTTGCTTACTCTCCTCGTCTACTTTCTACACACATTTACCTATTTTAGCTAACAGGCAACTTATCACTGGAGCACCCTATTATGTTTTAAACACCTGTACTCACATAAAAGGTGAGAAACTAACCTGTAAGTGTAGGGAAGACACAGCAAAGCCGGACACATGTGACTCTTTCTCCATTCAGTTGGATTATGAGGCACGTCCGGTGCGCACCGCTTACGTTTCAGGTTAGTGTCGCCATCTAGTGTCCGTTTCACAGCATTACATGGTAAAGTAAAATGAAACATTGCAACTACAATAAACTTAAATTGACTTTGCATGAGAAGGAAACCAAAATAAAAACATCTCAACAAAACACTCATTTTGTGAGTATCACATCATCAAGGATCTAAAACGAGCACACAGCGCTAACATATGAAGACGGTGCAACTGCTAATGCTAACAAAACAATGACAGGGACGTCTTATCATCACACTTTTTAGCGTTATTTACAGCTTACCGAAGTGCTCTGTTCGTCGTCTCCAAAGATAGAAGGAATTGACCCCTCAATCAGACAAAGTCTTTCGGCAAATCCTTCTTTATACTGGCGGAGGTTGCTGAAGCAGTCATCCTTGAAGTGCTTCGCGCACACAAAAATGACCTTACCCACAGATGTGGGTACATTTCTGTGAAAAATAAAACTCAACCAGGCACTTCGAAAAGGTTCTGATGCTGGGAGACGGTGTAATGAAGCGTGTGGGTTACTACATCCAACAACCGAACATTTTGACTTATCCTCTCGTAACTTCTGCATCCTTGAGCTTGGACTACAAAATAAAAGCGAGAAATAAAAATGGCGAATTGCTCAAAGTGTTGGACCTGGAGTTGACGTACTAATTTGGCAGTTCCGCTGCAAATACTGTGATGTAATAGTTCAAAAAACGTAATAGAGAATAGAAAAATCGAAACAGATTGAAAAATATGAGCAAAACAGAATATAAAGATATCTATGGAGCACCTGAAAAGACTAATTTGATTTTTTCTGTACTTCTAAGCACTCTAAATATACAATAAAATGCATTTAAGGGCTAAAAAAGTGAATTTAGCATGATATGTCCCCTTTGGAAAAAATCCCTAAAGAGATGGTATTTATTAAGGAACTTTTGTAACAAACACCAATTCAAATACTTCGGAGCATTTATGTCTGTTGTTATTGATTTTGTTTGAGTTGTAGTTGTTGAAATGTCTGTTTTGTTGATGTAATGTGATTATTATTTTCATTGTATACATTGTACTGTCATTGTATAATTTGTTAGCTTTAGGCTAATGGAGATCCTAATAAACAAACAAACATTATGGATCACACATCCAAATTTAACCAAAAATAATTGCAATTCTAAGAACATTACTTGCTTCCCACTTATATAACAATGCATTATTATGACACAATTTGTAATAATACAATATAATACATATAATATAATTTGTTATGTGAGTATAGTCTTACATGATATATCTCATGTACTAATCCTAACAACCTATTGGCAACCACTCACACACAGAACCCGAACATGGTATGAATACAAGGCGTGAGGCTTCAATTGCTAAAACATGCATGTGCGCTTTTAAATATGGTCTTGAATTATTCATTGTTTACAGACATGGTACTATTTTTAAAAAAGTATGTCAAAGTTTAGTTGCGGAGAGTACCAGTGCTTAAAATATTTACTCTTTATGCTAAGTATATTTCAGCCTTTTTCTCATGTAACATTTTGCATGAATGATACATGTTTCTTGTTTTGCCTCATATAGATACATTTTTGAATTAAGTATTGATAAACAAAGAAAAACAAGCTAGTAACATGTTAACATGTTAGTAACTAACTGACCAACACTGCCTATTATGTTAGCTTCAATTGCCTCATTGTAAAACCTGCTATTACTAACTGTTAATGGTAAATGATTGACTTCTTATGCATTTCATTTAAGATGAGACCATGACGAGAGACAGAGTCTGACTGGCTCGCTCCAGTTCATGTCGTCTACCTCTAGCTTCTCCTTTTACTGAGGCAGGGAAGAGTAAAATGAAATGACTAATCAACCTGTTTGTTCTCCTTTTTTCCAAATGAGAATTGATAAAGAACCAAATTGAAAATGGAATCAGAACCTTATTAATTCCCATCCCTACCAATAGGTACAACGGGAATACTTCCATTCAAAAAGTGAAACTTTTATAATGTATACATTCATTTCACACAGACTGACATATTTCCAATTATTTTAATGTTGATGATTATAACTGACAACTAATGAAAAGCCCAAATTGAGTATCTCAGAAAATTTGAATATTGTGGAGAGGTTCAATCTTGAAGACACCTGGTGCACCACTCTAATCAGCAAATTAACTCAAAACACCTGCAAAGGCCTTTAAATGGTCTCCAGTTTATTTCTGTAGGCTACACAATCATGGGGAAAACTGCTGACCTGACAGTTGTCCAAAAGACGACCATTGACACCTTGCACAACAAGGGAAAAACACATAAGGTCATGGCTAAAGAGGCTGGATGTTCACAGAGCTCTGTGTCCAAGCACATTAATAAAGAGGTGAAGGGAAGGAAAAGATGTGGTAGAAAAAAGTGTACTAGCAATAGGGATAACCAGAGGGTTGTGAAACAAAATCCATTCAAACATGTGGGGGAGATTCACAAAAAGTGGACCGCAGCTGGAGTCAGTGCTTTAAGAACCACCCCTCACAGACGTATGCAAGACATGGGTTTCAGCTGTCGCATTCCTTGTGTCAAGCCCCTCGTGAACAAGAGACAGAGTCAGAAGCGTCTCACCTGGGCTAAAGACAAAAAGGACTGGACAGCTGCTGAGTGTTCCAAGGTTATGTTCTCTGATCAAAGTACATTTTGCATGTCCTTTGGAATCAAGGTGCCAGAGTCTGGAGGAAGAGAGGAGAGGCACAGAATCCATGTTGCTTGAGTGTAAAGTGTAAAGTTTCCACAGTCAGTGATGGTTAGGGGTGCCATGTCATGTGCTGGTGTTGGTCCACTGTGTTTCCTTAGGTCCAAGGTCAACGTAGCCGTCTACCAGGAAGTTTTAGAGCACTTCATGCTTCCTGCTGCTGACCAACTTTATGGAGATGCAGATTTCATTTTCCAACAGGACTTGGCACCTGCACACAGTGCCAAAGCTACCAGTACCTGGTTTAAGGACCATGGTATCCCTGTTCTTGATTGACCAGCAAACTCACCTGACCTTAATTGTGAAGAGGAAGATACGAGACACCAGACCCAACAATGCAGAAGAGCTGAAGGCCACTGTCAGAGCAACCATGGGCTCTCATAACACCTGAGCAGTGCCACAGACTGATCCACTCCATGCCACGCCGCATTGCTGCAGTCATTCAGGCAAAAGGAGCCCCGACTAAGTATCGAATACTGTACATGTTCATACTTTTCATGTTTATACTTTTCAGTTGGCCAAAGTTTCTAGAACTCTTTTTTTGTATGAATATAAAACACAAGTTTCACTTTTTAAATGGAACAAATCAACTTTTTTAAGATATTCTAATTTTATGACCAGCACATGTATGGAAGGAATAACGCTTCCCTCGCAAAGACTGCGGAAAAGCCCTGACCAGAGAAGGGCACAGAATTTTGAGAAATTAAAAGACAATAATGTATGTACGTTTAAAGTTATATGACAAATAGGAGACAATATGTTGACTTTGAAGAACACACATCAAAATGCCAAACCATACAATGTGGTGTGCCACAGGGTTCAATTTTAGGGCCAAAACTGTTCATTCTATACATAAACGACATTTTCAAAGTCTCAAATTGCCTCAAACTAACGTTGTTTGCAGATGACACAACCATTCTATGCACAGGCAAAGACATCAAAACTCTAATAGAGTCAACAAATGAGGAACTATTAAAAATTCAAACTTGGTTAGATGTAAATAAACTAGCCCTAAACGTCAGTAAAACAAAATTCATTAATTTCGGAAAGAGAAAAAAAACGGTAGATATAAGACTGAAACTAAACATGGAAATAATAGAACAAGTAAAAGAATATAGGGTACTCGGAGTGTGGATGGACGACAAGCTGACCTGGAAAAAACATATACAAATAGTCAAAAACAAAGTTGCCAAAAGCAGTTACATCCTATGGAAGCTTCAACAAATCCTACACACCAAATCACTTAAAACAATCTATTCTTCACTCATAGCATCGCACTTAAATTACTGCTCTGAAATATGGGGTAATAACTACAAAACGTATCTTGAACCACTATTTAAACAACTAAAAAAAGCTATAAGAATTTTACATAAAGTACCACACAACACACACACAAACAATTTATTTGAGAAGTCAAAATACCTAAAACTGCAAGAAATAATACACTACAACACACAAATACACGCATTTAGGGCTTCATCAAAAATACTACCACATCAAATACAAAAACGCTTCACATACAATCAAAATCCCTATGAATTCAGACATAATAATGTGTTTACACCAAACAGGGTCATATCAAACGTTGGCAAACATAGTACTGTGTATAGAGCCATGAACCTCTGGAACAGCCTTGACGCAGAGACACAACAGTCCGATAATCTGAAACAATTTAAGGAGAAAACTAGGAGTACATTTCTACATGCATACAGATCTCAAGTCAACTCTCCATTGAACGCTACAGCGACGACATGGAACTCATCAACTGGTCATTGAGCGCCATTGACAAAATTTTCTCAACGAGGCAATTGCTTCAGCACGAAATACCGTGTCCAAAGGACACATACCCAGGTGGATATGTCATGGATGCACGAGGGAGAAGCCAGATGCTCTGTCTCTCCCTGCTGACAGTGGAAGATGTGGAGGACATCTATCTGCTAGGAGTCATGATCTTTGGCCTGCTAATGATGGGGGTATGTGTCTGTGCATGTGCCTTTCTGATGTATCGTAAGCTGAGGCGACTTTCAGAGGATATGAAGGTTCTCCGAAAGAAGAAGAACTTTACGTTTGGAGAGTTGGAGGAACGTAAACAACGACTGGAAAAGAAAGCTCGAGGAGATATGGAGAAAAAGGACAGTGAAGAGGAGTAACAACAGGAACAATGACTGCAGACGAGAACACATCACATAAAAAAGGACAAAAAAAAAGGGAAGAAATGAAGTTGGATGTAAAATTATCTGTGTTCAAATTAGGGGACGGATCTGGATAAGCATAATGCTTTTTTCTGTCGCCCTTTCCGGCATGAAAAAGGACAAAAAAAAGACAAAAAAAAAAAAAAACAATGATGTGATTTTGCTCTGAATGTCAAATGAATTTCTGTGAATGCAACCATGTCGGAAATGAACTGAATAAATAAAATAAAAAATAAATAAAAAAGTTAGGATTATTCTGAATAGTTTTTTTTTTTTTTTTATTGGCTCAATAAAGGAAGGCAACAATATGTAGCATGTTTCAGCAACAAGGCATTCAAAGTGATACACATCAGACTTTAAAAAATGACACAGGACTCAAAGTAAAAAAAAAAACATTTTAAAATCATAAAAACAGCAACACAAGTATGTTCCACAACAGCAGTACTTAATTTGTGAACGTAGTGAATATTGTATATATTTCCTAAAGCATTTGGCATTAAAATGCATTTATCTGGTTTACCACCAACATGTGGCTCTACATTGCAGATTACCCACATTTGAAAAATGTTGTGATTCATTTTGGGTTAAATGATTTAGCCAAGGAGGAGTCTGAGGTGTTAAAGCAGGATTTCACCCATCTGCTAAAAACTGTGAGCTGTATACAGCCTAAAGTGTTCATCAGTGGCCCGATACCTCCAGTCCGCAAAGGAGATCTGAAATTCTCAAGGATTTACTCTTTGAATAAATTTCTGTCTTCGGCTTGTGCTGCCCTTTCACTAAATTTTATAGAAAATTTTCCTATTTTTTGGGAACGTCGTCATCTTTTTAGAGCAGATGGACTGTGTCTAAACAAGGCTGGAGTAAAACTCTTCACATCCAACTTGTTTTACTTCACCAGTCACACTGCTATCAGTTCTGATAAAGACAGAGGACAACATGTACCATCGGAGAACAAAACAACAAGGAAAGAACATGGAGTCAATGAGCTTCCAGCAAGAAATAAAAATCACCAAAATGAAGAGGTCAACCCAACCCCCGCATCTCAGGACCCACCTGCTTCACCCCAAAATTCACCTACTTCCACCTCATCCAGCTTCTCTCCTACCCCTGCCTTCTTGGATTTAACTGCCCAGATGAACGAGCTGGTTCTGGCTGGCACAAGACTAACACCCCACCCTTTACCCCACCATGGTCAATCTGCACCACCCATCCCTCCTCGACGATACCAGGCTCAGGATCACTCTTCTCCTCAGGCCAGCTGTGTTCAACTTAGAGCGACACAGGCCTGATGTGTGCTGGGTCCAGACTGCAATAGCTCTATTTTTAGGAACAACCAGAAAAAGTCAGGGCCCTATGGAGTTAATGCAGCTTCTTTAATTCCTGTGGTGACAGGTAACACAGGTAAAATTGTGAAATTAAAGAAAAGCAAAAAGCTTTATAGAGATAAAAATTTGACTCCTATAACATGTCATCCAAAAAGTCCACCAGTGTCTCCAGTAAAGTCTTTAAAATTAGCTCTTCTTAATGTTAGATCTCTTGTTAACAAGTCACTAATAATTAATGATTTTATTTTGACACATCACTTGGACTTTTTATTTCTTAATGAAACATGGTTGAATGATGGTATCAGTAATACTATTCTCAATGAAAGTGCACCACAAGACTTTATTTATTTAAATAAGTGTCGTACTTGCAGGAAAGGTGGTGGAGTTGCTGCCATTTTTAAATCAATATTTCAGTGCAAAGAAATAACATTTGGTGATTTTATCTCCTTTGAATATATGTCATTCTTACTGAAGGGTGATTCAAGAGTTCTGTTTTTAGTCGTTTATAGACCCCCAAAATATTCTGGAGAATTCATGGATGAGTTTGCTGAACTGCTGTCAGTTGTATGCACTGAATACAACTTTTTAATAATAACAGGTGACTTAAATATTCATGTAGACAATAACATGGACAATACTGCCAAAGAACTGTATGCTTTAATGGAAACTTTTGGTCTTACACAACATGTGACTGGTCCGACACACACTCAAGGTCACACTTTGGATCTGGTTATCTCTAAAGGTGTTGATGTCTCTGCTGTTGATGTAAGAGACTTAGCTCTATCTGATCATTTCTGTGTCTTTTTTGACCTAGAGACTGTAACATCTGTTCCCCCTAGTTATGTGTGTTTAAAGAAAAGGTACATAAATGAGAACACAAGTGCACAGTTTATGGAAGCCATAGCAATGACACCAACATTGAGTGCTGAGACAGTTGATGATCTTCTGGATGAGTATAATAGAAACGTCTGTAATGTCATAGATGTGGTGGCTCCAATCAAAACTAAGAGAAAACCAAACACACAGAAAACACCTTGGAGGAGGACTGAGATAATGCAGAATTTGAAATCTGACTGTAGAAGAGCTGAGCGTAAATGGAGATCAACAAAACTCCAAATTCATCTAGAACTGTACAAAATAAGTCTGCGAAAATTCAATGATGGCTTGTTCAAAGCAAGGCAGCAATACTTTTCTGAAATTATTGCCAAAAATGTCAACAACTCTCGCACGTTGTTTTCTGTAATTGAAAAGCTCACAACCCCCCCAGATCAGATAGCCCCTGAATTACTGTCAGCTGGAAAATGCAATGAATTTGCTGTATATTTCAATGAAAAAATACAATCAATAAGGTCAAACATCAGAACAAACCAGCAAAATCACAAAAAGCTTGAACAGCTTCAACCACTGAGGGATGAGTCAACTACAATGTTAGAGTTTATTACAGTGAACCAAAAAACAATAGAGGAGACTGTTCAGCAGCTGAATCCATCAACGTGTTGCCTTGACACAATACCCTCAAACTTCTTTAAAACTGTTGTAAAGTCAGTTGTCACTGATTTGTGTCAGATAATTAACTGCTCATTCCAATCAGGCACCGTACCAAAATCCCTGAAAGTAGCTGCTGTGAAACCGCTGTTAAAAAAGAGAACACTGGATGCCTCTATACTGGCTAACTATAGACCAATCAGCAACCTTCCATTCATGGCCAAGATCATTGAGAAGGTGGTCTTCAACCAACTGAGTCAATTCTTAACATTCAACAAAATATTTGATAAATTTCAGTCAGGTTTTCGTTCTCATCACAGCACTGAAACTGCTCTTATCAAAGTGATCAATGACATAAGGTTGAACACTGATTCAGGAAAAGTATCTGTTCTCATTCTGTTGGATCTAAGTGCTGCATTTGACACTGTAGATCATACAATTTTGTTGCACAGATTGCAAACATGGGTTGGACTAAATGGAAAAGTAATGCAATGGTTTAAGTCATACTTGGAGGAGCGAAGCTATTTTGTAAGCATTGGAAACGTTGAATCTGACAGATTACCAATGTCCTGTGGGGTTCCTCAGGGATCTGTTCTTGGACCCCTTCTGTTTAACATTTACATGCTTCCTTTAGGACAAATTTTACAGAACTGTAAGGTTGATTATCAGAGCTATGCAGATGACACACAACTATATCTATCACTGAACCCAGATGACCATGGTCCCATTGAGGTGTTGTGTGACTGTTTAGAAAAAGTAAACTGCTGGATGAGTGAAAACTTCCTTCAACTAAACCATGACAAGACGGAGGTGATTGTCTTTGGTAACAAGGAAAAGAGGACTGCTGTCAGCAATTATCTTGAGTCTCGATCTTTAAAAGCTAAAGACCAAGTCAAAAACCTTGGTGTTCTGATTGACTCAGATCTTACATTCAGCAGTCAGATCAAATCTATCACAAAAACAGCCTTCTACCACCTAAAGAACATCTCCAGAGTGAGAGGTTTAATGGCTCAGAAAGATCAGGAGAAACTGGTCCATGCTTTTATCTCCAGCAGACTGGACTATTGTAATGGTCTTCTGACAGGAATCCCCCAAAAGAGCATCAAACAGCTACAGCTGGTTCAGAACGCTGCAGCTCGGGTCTTAACCAGAACAAAGAGGTCAGAGCACATTACTCCAGTTTTAAAGTCTTTACACTGGCTCCCAGTCAGCCTCAGAATAGACTTTAAAGTTCTGCTGCTGGTGTATAAATCTGTGAATGGGTTTGGTCCAGAATACATCAGTGACATGTTAGTCAGGTATGAACCCAGCAGGTCTCTCAGATCTATGGACACAGATCAGATAGTGGAGCCCAGAGTTCACAGTAAACATGGTGATGCTGCTTTTAGTTGTTATGCTGCAAAGAAGTGGAACAAACTGCCAGCGGAGCTGAAGTCAGCATCCAATGTGAACATTTTTAAATCAAAGTTAAAGGCACTTTTTTTCTCTACTGCATATGATTGAGAGAGAGATTTTTTGTCATGTTGTTGATGTAATGATGATTTTACTGATGATTTTAATTGATTTTACTGATGATTTTAATTGATTTTACTGATGATTTTAAATGTTCTTATTGATTTAAATGTTCTTATTGATTTTAAACAATTGAATGTTTTATCATGTAAAGCACATTGAGTTGCCTTGAGTATGAAATGCGCTATATAAATAAATTTGCCTTGCCTTGCCTTGCCTTACATGGGTGCCATTGTTGTTATGAGACATCAGACAAATGATTTTGAGAAGAAGTTCGACTTCACTTTAAAGCATCAAAAATATGAGTTTAATATTGTTTATGCTTAGTTAAATATGGTAGTCGTAATAATGATGAATGACCTTGATTAAAACATGAACTGAAAATACAAGGCAGAACATGACCAGAAATTATACAAAACTATAGAAAAAAACTCAAAGCTTACCTTGGGCTTATTATTGGATGAACAGCACTTGGGTGGGCCTTGATTGTGGTGGTGCTGCAGGTGGTATATAGGGAAGGAACACCCTAATAGACACTTTTTTCTCATTGGCTTTGAATGGAGGCAGTCTGAAAATAAAGAGGAAAAGAAGAGTATCTCAGACTGAACTGCTATAAACTCAGCAGCAGTCATAACTAGGTTAGTTTCCAATGAGGCGTAATTCATTTAGCTGTATGTGTCATATTGAGTTTGTGCATATTTCTATGTTCATTTCCATACTGTGTTGCAGTAGAATAGTGTTGTTTGGCTTGATGACGATCAGGCCACTCTGTAGGATAACAGACTGTTCAGTGCTTTAAAGTATAGTAACCATCGTGAGCTGTTAAAAAGCTGGTGTTTCATTTGATTTTTCAGATATTTGTACATTTAGTTTTCAGATTTTTCATTGGCAAGTTGCATTTTCTGTAAAGCTTTAGAGATCAAACTATAGGTTTTGCTGCTATTAATTAATTTTCAGTTAAATTAGTAAAAGTAAAATGTCACATTATTCATGCATCCTTCCTTTCTGTTCCTCCTGTAAGTTGGTCATGAAAACATGTATATGGAAAAGTTTGCACCAAGCAACAGCCTTGTGTGCTCCCCTGATCATATCAATCCCAGTGACATTTATAATGACAAACTCTGCTTGGTTTCAAGTTTGCCATTGATTAGATCAATATTTCTCAAACTTTTTTGTCTCAACTACCCACTTTCACTGATGTCTGAATCCATGTACCCCCTTTGTCTGAAAACTATAGAGCATAATGATGGAATCGATGAGTGACAAAACACATTTTAAAGAACCTCATTTCATCAATATGATATGAAACAGTATTTAGTGCCTCCTGAATAGGTTTCTATAGTTATCATTTCTAGTCATCTGCCGTCACACCCCTTGTATATTAAGTTCACGTTCTAATCAAGATCATTTTCATCATCACTAATATGATTATCATTTTTAAATAAAACTAACAAAAACCCTATATTTATTATTTATATTATTTATTTGTTAATTTTCCACACTCACACACACTCTCTCTCTCTCTCTCTCTCGCTCTCAAATAGAGAGTAGTGCCATTGTGTACCCTTAAGAGTACACGTACCCCCATTTGAGAAACACTGGATATGATGAGGGTGAAGGTTGTTTTATTGTATTTTAGGTCATAATGGAGGGTTAATCCAAAGCCTCAGTGAGTGCTCAAACGCGCTTTCTGCATGGGGACATTGTACTGTGCATGACGGAGGTGGACCACCAATGGAAATCTAATGTGCCAAGTCATGTTGGGAAATGCAAACCACAAATATTCAAACAAGGATCAAAAACAGGATTAAAGGAATGTATTACTAGTGATAAAAAAAGACAATTTTCACAGCTTTACTGTTGCCTTTCATTTTCAAAATGAAGGGATTATTTCTATACAGAATTCAGAGCCACGTATACATGTCATATATGATTGTGGACATTACAATGGTATAGATTGACAGTTGGGAATAATAACTTTCAAATGAATGTCTGAGAATACGAATATTCCAGTAATAACAACATCTTGCTTTGTAGGAAATAACACCCAGGCCTTGATTAGTGTCTTGCCAGAATGATTCACCTCCATTAAAGCTGCAGTATATAAGTTTTTTTTCTCTTAAAGCTAGAGTGTACTGTGATATGACAGGACTATAAACCATTTAAAACAGATTCTAAGAGATATTTAACACCAATAATAATAAAAAATACTCAAACGTTACATCATTTTTTATATCATTTAAATAGAGACACACAACTATTGAACCATCGACATTGTCTTATTTTAAAGAGTATACAGAGGAAAAGGAAATGTTATTTTAAAGAAACTATTATTACCTAACACCGGTTACACTGGACAGCTACAATTAATAACACTTTAAACTATTTTTTTTTAATAATGCAGGCTTTTACCAAGCTGTTTATTAGTGTTCATAAATGGATTCATTTGAAGTAAGATGGTCAGCACTAGTTTAGAGACTATGGTAATAATCTACTGAGATCTGGAATAAAGGTGGCAAAATATCACATCTGAATTTATTCAATTATGTATGTTACAAAAAATAAAGGTGTTACTTGAATGGATTTCAAAACATAATCTTGTTTTTAAGTTTTAAGTTTTTAATTGTCTATATGCACCTCATCAGATTGACACGGAGCCCCAGACATGAGATGGTAAAAAAAAGAAAATCGCGACCCCCTTTTTTTTTTAGAATTCAACCAACCAAATTTAGTTTTTTTTCAAAAATAGCTGTTGAAAGCACACACATAATCTTTTTAAAACATAAATCTATATGTTTTCCTGTGCAACATGCATTTTACAGCATGCCTGTCAAAACAAGTCCAACATGAGAGATAAAAGTATTTATTTTTTTTTGACCAGCTGTCCGTAACCCACTCAGTACGGGTCCGCGACCCACTTTTGGGTCCCGACCCACCAGTTGAGAATCACTGATATACATTATGTTTGATTTGTAATTGTTACACTAGAACTCTGTAGTGCATGTGTTGTTTGTGTGCGCACAGCTGCCTCCGTTTGGGCTGCTGTAAGTGACACTGTGTTGTTGTTGCTGCTGCTGCTGCTGCTGTGTGTGCACATTGAGAGAGAGAAGCTCTGCAGTAATATGCTTTTAACAGAGCATGTTATATTACTGTGATGTTTCTGTCGTGCTAACGTTAGCTTGTTAGCTCCTCTGAGAGAGTGATTTTGGAAAGTTTGGAGGCAGGGCAAGAGAGCAGAGGGGAGTGAGGGGGAGAGAGAGATCTGATAGTTGCGGACTGCACCTTTAACAGCATCACGTTATATCATTGATGCAACCTAAGATTGTTCTGCTGTTATTCCCTTGTATTTTCTCCTCACTCGGGTGTACCACTGTCCTCTCTTTTTAAATGATTTTTCTCCTAATAAATTCTCGTTTACACTTCCTTAGGGAGTGCTGGTGATGGTCACAATTGAGCAAACGAATAGTAGTATTACAACTGCAATTCTCAGTGTTAACCTTTGATAACAACTGCATGCTACTAAAGGTTTTGTCGGGAAAATCACCACATTGTTATTCATTCCATCCATGCTGTTTATTGTCAATAGATGGAAAAGCTGTTTGCTGAGCATGTACAGTGTCTGAAATAGGCTGAGATTGCTCAGTTTGTTGGAAATAAACTCATACATTGAATTGAATTTATTGTCATTGCACTGATAAAACAATACAACAAAATCTTGTTGGCAGCAGTCAATCAATCAAACGAACAGAAAGATTAAATCATATTGTAAAAATAGAAATAGATTTTTTATTATTATTTATTAGTTTTTAAATACTTAAAGACAATTTTGGAGTTAAGAGTACTTGTTTCCACGTACCCCTGCATTGTGTACCCATAAGAGTAAACGTACCCCTGGTTGGAAATCATTGATGTAGACCAGACATAGGCAACCTGCGGCCCTCGGTCTAATTTTATGCGGCCCACAAAGTAAATGTACAAAATGACAGAAAAATACTCAAAACAAAAGCAAGAACACATTAAAAAATACAAAGAATTATAACATTGCAGGAAAATACAGTAAAATACAAGAAAAACACAGAAAATGCTCCAAAAACACACAAAACTACTACCAAAATGAACAATACGACAATAGTAGTACACAAGATTACTCCATATAACACAAAACGACAACAAAGGTACTAAAAAAAAACATACAAAATGACAAAAAATGACAACAAAAGTACACAAAGACAAGAAAAACTTAAAAAATAACTCTGCAAACCAACAGTACTTACACACAAACAAAACGACAACATAAATACACTAAAATTCCTCAAAAAAACACAAAAATGACAACTTAAATACACAATATGACTCAAAAAAACATAGATTTTACAGTGAAAATACACAAAAGGACAACAGAAATGCACGCTCAGATTGGTCTTTATTCTAAATGCGGACATGAATGTTGATAATTTGGCCCTTCGATCAAACAAACACATTTTGTGGCCCCCGCTGTGATAGAAGTTACTCACCTTTGATGTTGACTATACATCCATTAGGCATCCAAAGCTGTTGCAGTTACCACCTGCTTGTTGAGCATGCAAGATTTATGCTTAATAACATGCACATGCAATTATCTTCAAGTTTGATAAATTTAATTGTGCATACTACCTTAATGTATTTGCATTCTCACCTCCCGATATTAAGTGCCCCACAGCTGATCCACCCACATATCATATTCATCAGAGGCAAACAGGCTAAATGGATTGCACAGGTTAAAGTTGCATGTGGATTGCATCTGTCAATTTGTGGCTTCATGCCCTGCAACATCCATTAGCATGCATAGCAACGTTTGCTCACGTTTTTACAGGCGTAGACCTTTAGTAGATCTCCTTTATAATCTTTCTATCTTACCTCATTTTTATCTACAAGCACCTCATAGCTGTGACACATTCTTATGACAGATGTACCGCCTCCATAATGGGTGGTTTGATTATTTATTGTTAAGTTAAGAGAATATGGTTTTCACCAGAGGCATTTTACTGCCACTGACAAGTAAAACAGTTGGTACAGGTCATGTTAAATGATGTCAGATCTTAAAGGTGCAGTCTGCAACTGTGGCGCATGTGTTCATGTGCACGCAGCAGCCTCCATGTGGGCTGCTGTAAGTGACACTGGGTTGTTGCTGCTGCTGAGGTGTGTGCACATAGAGAGAGAGAGAAGCGGTGCAGTAATATGCTCTTAACAGAGCATGTTATATTACTGTGATGTTGCTGTCGGACTAACGTTAGCTTGTTAGCTCCTCTGAGGGTGGGACTTTGGAAAGTTTGGAGGCAGGGCAAGAGAGCAGAGGGGAGGGAGGGATCTGAGAGTTGTGGACTGCACCGTTAAGAGCAGAAGGAAGAGAAAAAATGTCACTTCTATTTAAAAATGTAGATGACTAGAATAAATGAAATGCAGATTCCTTGTTAGATGTCCAATAGCTAAATGTGTAAGCTAAGCACACAGCGAGGTAAGTGACAGCACTAGATGTTTTTCATTGTGGATGTGCCATTTAGAATAATTACCACAGACCAGTGCTCAGATTTAGATCCTTGATATTTTCTCCCCTTTTTTCCAATCTTTAAACAAACTGTGCTGTCCCTGAGTAAATGTTCGGAACATTTAAGCTTCTCTGTAGTGAAGGTCCATCAGGTTTCTGTCCTGTGAATGTAATTGGACCCAATATTTAAATTACAATTACAAGGAAATAAATAACATTTTTAACTTTTTCTTAGTTTTGTGTCATTTTCCCAATTTATAATTTGGTGGTTTTGTAATAAACAAAACATTGGTGATCTATTTTACTATGTTCACTTGCACTGTTTGTAATTACAAAATGACATTTTGTAATTACACATTGTAAGTTTGTATTGTATAGACATTATTAAAGAAAAAGGTCACTTGTGTGTTTGAGATCCAGTAGTAGATATTGGAGGGAAAGCGACGATAAGGAGCTTTTACAAAGGTTGATCATATCTGTCCTTTTTATCAGGGGTATTCAAACCACAGCCCGTGGGCAAAACGCCACCCGCCATCCATTGTTAATTGGCCCACGGAGAAGATTAATAAGATCACAGTTGTGGCCCAAGACATACACGTGTGTTGGAACTGTATTTCCTTTGGCTGTAACACTGGGTGAAGCTGCCATGACCAAGGCAGGTCATGGAAGAAACAAACTGATCAAAGAAGAAACATTAAACAGGAAGTTTATGTTCTATACGGCTAAACTGAACTGGTCTGAGACATGTTGAACAGGAAGGAAAACAGAGCCATGGTAGCAGCTTTACACATGGAAATATGTTACGGTACAAAACACCACATGAATACAACTATAACACACTCAAATGATCAGGACACTGAAGGTGTGTGTGTGTGTGTGTGTGTGTGTGTGTGTGTGTGTGTGCGTGTGCGTGTGCGTGTGGTAAGTCTGTGTGCATCTCTTTACTGGGTAGTGTTGTGTTCAAGACCACACTATCCAAGACCAAGACTTGCCCGAGACCAGAATGCACCGAGACCAAGACAAGACCAAAACTTTCGGGAGCTGAGATCGAGTCAAGACCAAAACCGAGACAAGCCGAGACCGACACCAAGATCAAGACTATAAACATTTTTTTAAAAATATATATATATATAATTAAATACAATTATGACAAGGTTCGACAGTTAAATAACATTCTCTTTTTAGTTTTAGTTTATTTTAAATACATTTGATCGATAAAAAAGGTGCCTGCAAAAAAATAACTATCACAGGTAATAGCTGCTTAGAGTAGCCTCTAACACAATGAAAAACAATTTTAAAAAATCACATGAAAGTAGTACCCTTAGTGATGTGAAATTTTGGAAATTTGATATTGAGTGACAATAAATTATGTTATAAATACAAAAATCTGTAGTTTGACTAAAAAAAAAATACCCAGAATTCAAATTAAATGCAAAACCATTAACCATCTCTGTCCGGCTTGTGTGTGTGTGTCACACACGTCACAGTCACATTAAGGAAGGTTGCGGTCATTTTACGGGGTGGATTAAAGCATGAATAAAGGATCGTTTTATCCCGTTCTTCTCCTTGTTATAATCACATTATAAAAAAGTTTAAAAATAGCAGGAATTAGTGAGACCAAGACTGGTCTCGACTACTACAACACTATTACTGGTATACTCTTACACAAACGCACAATTTAAAAAGGCATTTCACTGTTTCAGCTGCGTATCCAGTGAAAGCAAACTGTAATGGTGCAAACATAAGGGTCGCAGATCAAAACTCGGACAAGAGCTTGAGAATGACAGAGAGGGAGAGTGAACTAAAACACAAACATTCAGGCTAAGAACCAACAGCTGGTCTAAGATGAAAGCAAAATACTTTCAAAACTAAAGCTTTGACCTTTTGATGCAAAAAAAATATATTTTTTATTATTGCCAGAGAAGGACAAAGTACTCAACTTGATTTCTTGAGTAAAGTATAGATAGTCAGGCGATAAGCCATACCAACTTCCTTATTTGTTTGTAAGAAAGTGGGTATGGCAGTGCCGCCGTTTATGGTAATGCTACGCTCTGCTCTGTCTTAGAAGACGTGAAGGGTATTCCAGAAAGCGGGTTATGTTCAAACTCTGAGTATGTTTAGCCTCAAATGAGGGAAACTCAGGCTATCCCATTTCTGAAAGCAAGGTACGTTCTACAATGAGTAAGTTACCATGGTAACATTCTCCGTGAACTAAACGTGCTTGTTGGCAGGTTTTGTTTAAGAAACCCTGGGTTTTTACCAGGCTCCGCCCACTAAACACTGCTTTTCAAGGAATACTTTAATTTACCTTGACGCTCTTCTCTGACGCACATCAGTAACATCACACACCACAGATGTGTGCTCACATCATTACTAACATAGTGCTGCTTTACGTTTTTTTTGCAAACTGTTGTTTTCTTTCTAACATTGGGGATGCAGAGCATTTATGGAAAGACTCTGTATGCAGAGCATTCAGAAAGGTTGATCTGCATTAAAACTCCTACTGACGTCTGTAATAAAGTTCCCTCTATAGAAACCTGTGGCAAATGTAAAAGGGGATATGTAAATTTAAACGAATACACATTTAAAGCTCGACATATCCATTATTTTCTTAAAAGATCGAAGAGCAATATGGATTTTACAATTTAATATATACATGTTACAGTAGTGTGTGTGTGTGTGGTGGTGTCACAATGGGAAAGGAAGCACTCCTGAAGGTGTAGGGTCATGGGTTCGAATCCAACCTGGGTCATCTTTTTTATGATGTCTAAAATATATCTTTTTTGGACATCCAGACTATTCTGGCGACTACATTACATTCAAAATCAATGTAAATGATGCAACGTCTCAGTGCTGCCCATGGCTCCGCATACACTATTCATATTATTCATATTGTTCCCCGGTCGTCACTGGAGGGATGAAGTGACCAAAAAGCGCGACAATGTTTAAGGGACTCATCATGGGCGATTTCGGTGACTATAGTCACTGAAGTGGCTTTCTGCCTGAACGCCTTTATTCCACAAACACCTTCTTATTTCACCCATCGGGCTGAATAAATCACTCTCTTCTGGGTGGTTGCCATTTATCGAGCTCGTGCACGTAATTAACCCAAGGTTTACATACTCAGAGTTCGGGATGTAATGATTAATCGTTAGGCAGTTAAAATCGATTCATAGGTATCACGATCGATTTTCTGAAAATTGAATCGCAGTACTTTTTTTAAACAGCATAGGGCGCTATATATTTATCCTTCTCTTGTCCAAAGGCCGAGGCGGCGGGCAAAATCTGCTACTACTTTCGTTCTGGCCGCCTTATACTCTTAAACATGTTCATAAATGATTCCTTACCCCTTTAGCACCGAAAGAATACCTGTAATATTACGTGAATATCTGTAAAAGTCACGTTTTTTTATTAGCTCTCTCTGCTAGCATAGCATCTCTTCTTCACTGCACAAAATAGCTGCATCCCAACTGACCACTGGGTTACCAGCGCCCTTCGCTGGTCCAAACAAATATCTGACATAAATACAATGCAGACTGTTTTTTTTTTTTTTTAAAGTCCAATTGTTAAGGCACAAAATACATTTTGAGTTGTACTTTTAAAAAGAAAAAGACTATTATGCAGTTTTGCATTGTTTACTATAGAACCAGAATGTAAATTAATAGGCTTATTCTTCATTTGTAATATTCCTTTATTTATTTCATTCAAGATTTATTTTTAGTTAAATTGCATTGTTCTGAATAGTTTATCAAGGGATTCTTTTGACAATGAAAAATAAAAGGAAAATAGTAGAGTAATTTTCAATCATTATTTGTCTACAGTCCCATTTTGTAAAATAACCCAGTATCGTGAATAGAGAATCGTATCGGGAGTTGAGTGAATCCTTACATCCCTACTCAGAGTTGATTGACCCACCTCATACCAGCTGTAATGGAATCGGATACCCATTGTTTCTTATTGCGGGGTATGTTGACCCAGAGTTTATAAATATACTTTTGTTGAACCTCCTTTCTGGAATACCCCTCAGGATATATAGTTGAAACCATAATACTCGATTACAAAAATACTCGATAGCTGCAGCCCTAGATGTCAGATCTGGTGACATTTTAATATCGCAACATTGCCGCACAATATATTGTCCTGCCTTTATAATCCACATACATAGAAAGTGGTATAGAAGGCACCACTCGTATACTTCCTCAATAAATCAACTCTGAGAAAAACAACAAAATACCAGTGACATTTAGCCCACATGGTTTACTATATTCTTCTCATCCAAAAATAATTAATTTGGTAATTAAAATGATATTTGATAAAGAGTACAGAAGGTGTTGAATGCTAACTCATTTATGAGTAGTGTATTATGAGTGCTCGGGATCCCAGCTTGCATGCAAATGTAGTGAAAGTGAAGCAAAATACAAATTGGAAAATGTGAATGATTAAGTCATATCTAAGCGAATGATGTGAAACGCATACTTATGACTTACAAAACTGTCAGTACCGGTGTGTTCCTGTAACAGCTGAAGCCTTCTGGCCAATCAGCTTTACCTTCCTCTCTCAGCTTAATACCTGATTCTGATCAGCAATCAGGTGGAGAGGTATGTGTAAAAAAAAAAAAGCTGAGAAAACCAGGAGGAAAGGCAAGACAAATTTACAGTATTTGTATAGCGTGATGCATACATAAGTGTGCTTTAACATCAGGGGTTCTCAACGTTGGGGTCGTGAGAAACTAAGAATTTTTTTGTATATTTTTGCTCCTTTTAATAATTTACATGCTACATTACTCTCATTTCTGCCGCTTCTCCATCAAATTTCAATGCCGTTTTTGCACGTTTCTCTACTTTCAAGACATTTTACATACTTATAAACCCTTTTCACCACTTTTCCAATCTAATGTTGCACATGTTGACCCATTAATGTCTTTTAAAGTCTTTTTTTTACCATATTTCATGCTTATTTTTGACAATTTAACCACATTCATGATTTGTCATGTCCAGTATTTGCCAGTTTAAATGAATTGTTTCTAATTCTGACACTTTGAACGCTTTTTAACACATTTTTTCAGTTTTTGGCCTCTCTAATTTGCAACTTTTAACCAATTTCTGTGGTTTTTAAAATCCCATTTCACCACCTTTTTCACTATTTTTGGTCACCTTTAACCCATTTTAATTCTGATTAAAACAAGTATTTACACCTTTAAGATGACTATACTATGATGCAAATAATAATAAACTTCCTGGATAACAGTGGTTATTATTCAGATAAATGAATAAATGTGGTTATCACAGATTCATAGAACAATGGACCATACTTTTGTCTTTATGGATGGGCTCCAAAAAGCTCTCCCCTTTCTTCCCCCTTACAGATGCCCCTGTCTCCACATGATTGTTCTTTAACTCGCTCAGTGCCATTGACGAGATAACTCATCATTTCAAATCCAAACGGTCAGTGCCATTGACGAGATAACTCGTCATTTGCGTTTTTTCACGGGGATGACTATAAAACACCCTGGCGGAGGTCCCTCATCAATATCTAAGCTGTGGGGTGTTGTACTGACCAACTGTGCCCTGAAGATGGCAGCAGTACACCTTTAGATGAGAGATTAGCCACTGATGCTACCATTAGCTAAGGAGGAAGAAGCAGGAACGAGTGAGATTATGGCGCTACGGAGTGATTTTGTGACATATCCAGCAGCTCACACAGAACATGTGTGGACATGCGTAGATTATTGATAATGTTGCAATGGTGAGATAAAACCATCAACTAACCAGGCCAAACGGGTCATCGCTGCTTGTTGGGAGGAGGGGAGGGGCACGCTTGACCAGAGCATGTGCGGAACTCATGGATAGTGTGGCGATGGTGAGATAAAACAATAAAAAAAACGGGAAACGCAGTGACACTCTGCATGTCCGGGAGGAAGAGGAAGTTGCGTGTGTGCAGACTGACAGGAGAGAAACTTGGAGGAACGCCAAAATACAGTAAGAAATCCATTCAACTCTGACCCAGATAGCAAAATAATAATAATTTTGCCATCAAAAGCCCGGTCTCAGTGTTTTGTTTTTTTTTTTATATATATAAGAAAACAATGTTCAGATGTTAAAGTTGTCACTAAAGCAAAAAAAAAAAAAATTGCTTTAAAGTCACTGACAGGGTTTTTTTTTTTTAGAAAAAAGGCTGTTTTCTCAGCTTTTTGCTCTGAAACTGAAGATTTGTGTAAAACTTCCTCTATTCAATGGCTGATTACAAAAGAACAAAAATAGCCAGAAACAATTTTTTTTTTTTTGATGAAAGTAGAGGCTTCAATCTTTCAGAATCTGGTCTATAGTCATAGTAGAAAATATTCTGTTCGTCTTTAAAATTAGTCGAAATGCTCAAAAACGGCTGGCACTGAGGGGGGTAGAAAATCTGGCTGGCACTGAATGAGTTAATGTTCATGTCTGTGTTCAACCAACTTCAGGTACAATGGGGGTCCCTGGTCTCTTTTTTGACAATCTACAAAATACATTAATCTTACGAAAATATGCTTTGTACCAGATTTAGCTCATGCTAATTTCCATCTGCTGTCCCGGGCAGGTGTACACCGTTTTAAAACATTACATTACATATAAATGTCAGTAGCACTAACAAATACATGAAATATTAGCTGAACAGTAATCATTTAAAATTAGCTAGATGGTTTATTTTCAAGAAACTATCACAGCCTGAAATCTATACAATATAGTAAAAAGCATTTGCTACAATATTACATTTGTAAAATTTAAGTGTGCTGACACAGCTGGTTATCGAGGATGTATTTCTTTAAGTTTCGAGAGGAATGATTCAGATTTACAGACAACTTCACACTGTCAGGGAGTTGATTCCATTGTTTAATGGTTTCATATGAAAAGGCGCGGGATGCTTGGGTTGTTTGTTCAGAGTAGAGTTTTATGATTTTTTTTCATTGGGGTAGAGCAGTATTATTAACAATTTTGGAGAGGGTTCTTAGATTTGTATATTGAATTAGATTGTCTAAATGTAATATTTTATATTAACTGAGAATATTGCAGTGATGATGGCTTTTCTGTCGAGCGCCTTTAACGCCTGATTATAGACCGATCTAAGTAGTTTGAGTGTGGCCTCATTGGCCTGAGACCAACAGGACAAACAGTAAGTGATGTGTAGAGAGATCATGGCATTAAAATACATGAAAGATGCATCAGTTGTCAAACTATTCCTAATATGTCTAAAGGTGGAGATATTATATTTAATGGAATTGCACATTCTTTTAATATGCTTTTTAAAGCTCAGAGTTTGTTCCAAATGGAGACCTACATATTATATCTCTGTCACGATGTACATTTTTTGCCCATTAACATAGATGTTAGACATATCTTTAGTTTTATTGGACTTAGTGAAATACATTCCAACTGTTTTTTTTTTTTTTTTTTTATATTTAGTGTCAAGCAAGAAGATTTAAGTCAGTGACTTATTTTGTCCATGGCTGAGGACAATTTAGTCGCTACTTGCTCGATATCCCTCCCATGTATGCAGATGATGTCTATGTCTTTGCTCACAGCCAGAAGATCATTGATGTAGATGTTGAACAGCAAGGGTCCCAGAATTGATCCTTGTGGGACCCCAGTTGTGCAGTGCTTCAGTGAGAACTAAGCATTATTTACCCTCACAAACGTTGCATCCGATTCGAGAGATATGATTGTAACCATTGCAATGTCTCCATGGACAGATTATACAGATAAAGCTTAGACAGGAGGACACGGTGGTCTACCGTGTCAAAGGCTTTTCGCAAGTCCAGAAACACGGCACCCACCGTGCCCCCTTCGTCCAAGTTGGCCTTTATGTTTCCTATCACGTAGCAGCAGGCTGCATCGGTAGAGCGGTTGCGTCAAAGACCAAACTGCATCGAATGTAACAAATCAATGCGATTTAGGTGATTGGTTAACGGCTCTACGATGGCTTTCAAGAGTTTTAGATGCTACAGGCAATATACTAATAGGTCTGTAGTTGCTTGTTTCATTTTTGCTTCCGGATTTTGAATTGGGGTTATGTCTGCTGTTTTAAAGACACTGGGGATGACACTCTCATCAATAGAGTTATTCACAATATGTGTAATAGCTGGTGTTAAAATCTCCCTTTTTTTTAATGAGAGAGATATCAAGTCCCCATAAATCTTTAGCTTTTGAGTTGGATAAGGACAGCATTATTTTATCTGTTTTAGAATGTTCAATGTGTTTAAAATGCAAAACCTCATGATCATGAATGGAGGGCTGTGGTGGTGAACAAGGATAAAGCATTTCAGAGGCGTGTTGCATAATTTCTGTCACTGAATCAATAAAATAATTATTAAAATAGTTTGAAACTGTTGGACCATCCTTGTGGAATTTATCATCTATTTTCAGCTCCATTATTCCCCACTTAGTTTGCATCTTTCCAGTTAATTTGTCTATAGTTTGCCAAAGTTTTTTAGAATTAATTATATTAAGAAAAAATATTGCTTCAGCTTGTCTTAGCTGTTGACTGACTTTATTTCGAAGTCCATTATAGATCAGGGACTTTTTTTAATGCTGAATTAAAAGTTTTCATCAATTTCCATAGATTTTCATTTAATCAAAGTAGAGGGATTTTGCCTTTAGGCTTTACCTTTTTCACTTTAGAATGTTTAGAAACAAGCTGTTGAAACATCTTTATCAAGTCACTAGAAGCTGCATTGCTTTCTTTATCATTTACCATTTCAAACCAATTTACCTTTCATATTTCATTATCAAACAGCTCAATATTTTTCCTGGGGATGAGTAATCTCCTTCAGTTTTTTTTTCTACCACGTTTATCCAATCAATTTATATCAAAATCCCCCATGAGAGGTAATTCTTTCGTATCACATTTTTTAAAGATGTCAGTAAAGTGATCAAAAAATACATTATTTGATGTCGGAGGTCTATTCAAAACAAGAACAAGACCGACAAGGTCTGGGGTTTAGATTTACATTGTCACACAGCAAGAGTAAGATGCACAACAAGGTTAAAACAGTTGATCCTTGGCGGAGCTTATCAAAACGGGAGCTAATCGACAAAGGCACAACTACGCATCCATGTTTAAGAACAGACACGTAAATGGCGTGTTTGCTCCATGTGTTGAAAGGTGGTGGAACGTTGCGCATCGCGTTGTGATCCGACCCCCAGTAAAGAGCTTGCCAGTCACTCCACGTTGACAGTAACACCACAGCAAGCACAACAGAAAGCAATAACCACATACTGATTTGTATTTACTTGGCCACTTTTTTCTCAGATAAGGCAACTGTCACTTAGCATCAGGTCCACTGAGGTTAGATGACTTTGACAAATCCTCAGAACGTATTAAGGAAGGTGAGCTCGCAGGACCTGCAGCCTCCACCTGTCGCCATTTTTGGTGCTCCAGGGGGTCGCGCGCTGAAAAGGATGAGAACTACTGCTTTACATTGTGTATTTGGTTAAAGCATCGTTAAAAAATAACATTGCAATGATTAAAAATCTCCTTTCCAGCCTTAAGCAGTAGGGAAAAGTGTTTTTTACAACATTGGATGCTGACTTCAGCTCTGCTGGCAGTTTGTTCCACTTCTTTGCAGCATAACAACTAAAAGCAGTGCCACCATGTTTACTGTGAACTCTGAGTTCCACTATCTGACCTGTGTCCATAGATCTGAGAGACCTGCTGGGTTCATACCTGACAAACATTCTGGACCAAACCCATTCACAGCAGCAGAACTTTAAAGTCTATTCTGAGGCTGACTGGGAGCCAGTGTAAAGACTTTAAAACTGGATTAATGTGTTCTGACCTCTTTGTTCTGGTTAAGAACCGAGCTGCAGCATTCACCGACCATTACAATAGAGAGGAGGCACACCCAAGCAGATATAAACACAACTTTATGTATGTTTATTGTCTTAGTTTGGCCTGTTTTTCTGTGTTATTTTAATATTAGTTTTGAATATTTGTAATTAGTGGATGGATGCTCGATGGGATGGTCCTATGTGGGATTGGCCCACAGTCCTACCAACTATTGTTCATTTTGGCCAAAGTCTCCAGTCCCTCTTTGTTCTGTTAATGTTTTTGATGAAAGCAACCTTTTTAAAACTCCTATTTTTGTTGGGTGTCCTTACTGAATAAATTGTGTTTTTTGCCGTTTGACAATTGCAATCTTAGTTGTGCAGGGTTATTAGATCAAATTGCGTACACTGTAAAGTTTGTACTCTTTCTCGTGCATGCAAGCCAAAGCCTGCTGAAATACTTCATACTATTATACATGGATGACTTACAGTAACGACAATGAACTATTTTTTAAAGTTCATCACCTTGTACTTGAAAAAAGGGCATTTCATAATGTTCATTATAACCATGCAAGAATGTGTGTGTTTTAATACAATAGGCCTCACATTATGGTGTGAGAAGAACAGGATCATAATCGCAGAATAGAACAGTTAGTCTAGTAAAGTATCATGTATTCAGCAACTTATTGTGTATTAAAAGTCTGTAAACGAAATGTAAAGTTAACCTGATGATTAACCTCAGGTTAAAGAGAGTTAGGGCATCTGTAGGCTGACTGTAAGTAGGTAAATTCCTCTGTGGAGCTAGGCCTGTTATCCCTTCAGTCAAGGACAAAAAGGATAAAGACAAAAGAAAAGTGTGACACGAAAGGGATAATTGCTCTGAACTCTCCAATGACCTCAAGGAAAGTGGGTTTGAGATGATTGACAAATGCATGACCTGCTTGAGAAGAAAAAGCCTCACATCTAGGGTTAGAAAGAACACTGTCATACACACAGATGGTCGTCGTGAGTGCAAATGTAAAATAGTAGGCAATCAACTGTGTCCCTCTCATTGACCATCCATCATCTAGAGCAACGTTTCTTTAACTTTTTCAGACCAAGGACCACTTAACCAATAAAAGAGAACCCCTGGACCACCAAAACCATTAGATCTGTTTACTATTCTGACAGTATGTTACAAATGAATATAATAAATTAGTTGTTGTGAGGTGAGTTGCACATTTCCCAGTGTCCTTGAATGCACCACTGCTACATGTGCCACTTAATTGGGTAATCTAGTAGACCACCTGTGCACTCCTTTAGTAGAACTGTTGGCTTGGTTTGGTGTGGCAGGGATATAAGTAGCTTTCTTTTATTTGAATGTAATATTATGACAAACATTAAATTGGCCCCTGTTTTAGGCCTGTGTCGAATTCTGTTTGAGACTACTCTGAGAGTCTTGTGGTGCTGGAACAGAGTGAGCAAGGTAACTATTTGAGTTATTTGTTCTATTATCTCTATTTTTTTGGTTCTTCCTACTTAACCACTTAGCATCTTGAATAGTTTTGTACAATTTATTTTTGATGTGAGGTGAGTGTTACTTAGTTTGCGGAGTTTTCGATTTGATTCCGTAACCCCTTCAGTGTTTGCGTTGTGGTTTTTAAATACAATTAGAAACAATAATAAAGTAATTTTACTGTTGAGACTTGTAAATAAAGATCATTATAATTGTACACTACCATCTCTCTGTGTTCATTGTGGGGCTTACCTGTGCATTCATTCATAGTGAATAATGTGTTTAGTTAACCTTATTTTCCTTTTCCTCATTTTGAGGTGGCATCGGTCGGCTTAGCTGAAGTTTCTGTTGGTTACAGACCAGTGGGCCGCTGTTGTTGGATAGCTACAAATTGCCGCCCTCCAAATATTATTGAAGATGTGGGATTGTGTCAGGTACTTCAAACTGCAATGGGGGACACCACATATAAACTGCCTACCAGAAAAATGATTCTTTCCAAAATTGATGCGCTGTACAACAACAAACGGGCTCGAAAAATGGAAATATTGCAGAAAGCTCCTTATGTCGCCCTAACAGGAGATCATTGGGCTTCATGTGGAAACAAGAGCTATTTGGGGGTTACAGCTCACTTTGTTGATGATGAATGGCATCTGCAATTGTTTGCTTTAACGGTGAATAAATACAATGAGATCCACTACGCTGAGGCCTGTGCTTAACACTTAGAAACCATTGCACGTGAATGGAATATCGACAAAGATCTCAACGCTTGGGACAGACAGTGCCTGCAATATGACAGTAGCTGTGAGACTGCTTCCCTATGAACATCTGCTGTGCAATCCACACGCTATATAGCAATCAATCAATGTCGCACTGCACGATAATGGCTTTGACACAGTTTTGGCCAACTGCCGAAAAATAGTTTGTCATTTTCAGCACAGTTTATCCAATACTCGAGAGCTGAATGAAAAACAAGTGGCACTTAATCAAAAATCCCTCAAGACGTGCCTACTAGGTGGAACTCCACTTTCGAGATGATGAAAAGGGTCCAGCAAAATGAGGCACCGATAGCTGCAACACTGTCAGAGCACAACATGCTTACTGAAGCTGAGCTTGCAAAGCTGAAGAATTTGGCAGAGCTTCTTGAACCATGCAGATAAATATTCTATGTATTCATTTTTTTTAGAAATTAGATTTATTGGTTATTTAAGCTATTGCTTATTTAAATGAATTTATGAACCATTTGTGTTCCCTAAACCAGTGATTCTTCAGGTGGTACGGTAGACCCTCTGGCTTTATTCATTTTAATTAGAGATTATTTCATTTATACTTTTGTAATACATTTAGGTTAAATGTTTTTTGGTTTAGGCATGGTTTACATTCAGTTCAGACACAATTTAGTCACATTTAGGTCCATTTTAGAGCCTTTTTAGATCCGTTTTTGTCCTGATTTCATCTTGATGTTTTCAAGTGCGCTAATTAATTAACCCTATATCCCTCTCTTTACAACAATGTCACTGAAATACTGGCTAGGGATCACTACATCTCCTACTCAGCTGTGCTGCCAGTCTTGTGCCACCTCTTCAGAGTCATGGAGCCTTCAGACGATGATTTGGTGAACATAGCTCAGCTAAAAAAAGGCCTTTTCTGAGGACCTGTCTCAACGAAAACAAAATTCCAATCTCTCTTGGCTCAAGATTGCAACTGTTCTTGATCTGAGATTCAAGGACTTAAAATGCCTGGCCAATTTTGAGCGAGGTGAAGTGTGGAATCTTTCACAGTGCTACTAAAGGAGGAAAAAATCCCCAAGACTCCTGAAAAAACAGATGTGCCAGCAAAGAAGAAAATCATTTTCTTACAAGCATCATCTGATTCAGACACGGATGAAGAAGTGGAGACCATCCAAATTATGCGCAACTGCTACAAGTCAAAATCAAAACTTGAGATGGATGAATGCCCTCTGTATTGGTGGCCGAATAGAAAGGACTCCTACAGTAATCTAGCACTCCTTGCTCACAAATTTGTCTTTTCTCCTCTCCTCTCCTGCCACCACAGTGCCCTGTGAGAGGACATGTAATTCAGAAAAGGAGGGCTTCTCTCTCCTCTGCTAATGTAGAGAAACTGGTGTGTCTCTAACCTGGCAAGGGCCAGATTGATGTGTAGCCCTCCATCTAACTCGAGTAATCCACATCGATCCGGGTCCGTGTCTGGTAAATCCCTTCTGAACCAGGGAGGGATGCTTGAAGCTGCGAAGCGCTTGTCCACAATAATTTGTTTTAGCCAATCACACGGCAACAAATGCTGATGTCATCAGCATGCGTCGCAGAGACGCTGCTCCAACAACAACAAGACTCCGCTGGTGAAAACGTTCTTTTGGGATAGTAATGCTGTGGTCATTGTCGTTGAGTGACTTTTTCCTTTTTTAAAACACAAGTATGCGAGTTAAGAGCACGTTAGCCATCCTCCTGCGTCAACATCTTTCTATTTTGATTCGAAGCTATGCCAATCGCGGTAGCCCAGCTAGTTACTCTCCCCGCAACTGCGCATTCGCCAGTTTTGCTTGGGCGCTTCTGCCTTCGTCACACCCGGATATCCCACAACACTGCCTCATGGTTGGTTCTAATCGGTTTGGTTCTTATTCGAAAGGCGAGAACTGTACAAGATGGATTCTGGTGTTTGTGAACACCAGGAGAATCCATTTTGCAGTCAAGGTTAGTGTTTCTCAGCAGTTGGCTCGATGTGAAAGAGGAATGGGTTTGGTTAAACTAACAAAGCTAACAGAACAAATAAGCTGATGTTCTACTGCTGCTGTGATAAATGACTGTACATTGTTTACATTACATTATTGCATTTCAAACAAATAAGCTAATTGTGCGAGCTTCACAGCTGAGGTTTTCATTTTCTGTTCATTGTCTACATTATAGAATTGTACCATGTTGCACAAACAATGTTTGGAAACACACTAAATGTATTTGTCATAAGCTTTGTCTTTTAAAGACGTATTAAGTTATTCTTTGTTACACATCAGTTATGCAAATTCTGTGCAAATATTGGATTAAATGAACTTTTTTTTCTACATTTTTGCATGTTTATTAGAAGCTGACATGCAATAAACTGCGATTAATTGATGGCTTTTTTTCAGATTTGCAATTAATTAGTTAACTTTTTTTTTTTTTAATCGATTTCCGGCCCTAAATACTAACTGAAATTGCATTGTCTCAAAATGCCTTTTAAGTTTAGAAGATTTCATAATCATACGGAATCACTTGAGGTGTCAATCCCATGCATCAGGATGGCGTGATAGGGGTTAATAAGAAATAAATGTTAACACACGTCTTGAGCCAGAGAGCCATTTTTAGACTTATTTTCACATAAGATCATAAAACGCATACTTTTGTACCTAAGAAGCAGTGTCACAAAATAGACGTACAGTAAATCTATCACCCTCATTACTGGCACAATTTGAATTTACAGTCGATTGTGAACAGATTGAGAAACAATTTAAATTTTAAAATATAATGGTCTCACAAACATATTTGCCCTGTCAAATTAGTCTCTCGAGGACCAAGTGGTCCGCGGACCACTCTTTGAGAAATGTTGATATAGCATTATTACCAGCATATCCTTCTGCACACGCCCTGTGTAGGAGGTATAGCAAACAATATGAACTGTTTAAACCAATACATTTGATTAATGTGGTGCCATATTTGCATTTTAAATAAATACTAGATTTTTTCCAGGAAAACAGTTTAATAATGAGCACAGGAATGAATATTGTTGAAGAGCACATTGAAAGAAATGTATGTGTGTGTGTGTGTGTGTGTGTGTGTGTGTGGGGGGGGATAATCATATTGAATCAAATCTGAGCATTATTATACTCGGTATATTTGTTTCAATCTCTACACATTTCATACTTCATGGTTATCTACATATTTCTTAGAATTAAATTGTTCTGTACGTATCCAATTCTTGTCATTTTGTTTTCTCTGTACACTTGCTTGTTTGCTACTGTAATTATTCCCTATGTGAGATAAATAAAACATTTTATATTGACTAACAGTTTTCAAAGGGATAAATGTTTTTTGGACTTTTATGTCACATCTGCTTCTGCCTCGGGGCTCTTATTCTTCCTCCCTGAGGTAATCTGCACCACCTTTATGCTGAGTTCACATCGAATGCATCTGCCATATGAAACGCACCGCAGGGTCTGCAGGATCAAAAACTGCTCCCATTCGCATCATACATGCGTCTGAAGTGAAGCCCCGCCCACCAGCAACACATCCAACTTGGTGAGATTCACTACCTGCTGAAGGGAGGAGCTGCACTCTTTCTTTCTCCTCTCACAAACATGAACCACCAGTGAAAAAAGCCGGTGTGATTAGCGGCTAATGCTATCCTAGCTCAGTGCTGACTTTCAAAGATGAAAACTACAGAGATTACTTTTACCTGCTACTACCACCTCCTTCCTAGTCCGGTCCCGGTTATAAAGGCCGTGTCATACAGCTCCAGGTGGTCACACACAGCTTCTACTCCATGGTTGAATGGGTGAACAGAGTGGTGTCCGTGTTTGACGGCCTGACGTCATTGTCAACAAAGACTCTGATTGGCTTTTGTCATGCGAAACAGCCGCAGGAGTTCAATATTATTTAATATCATTTAATAATTTAATAATTATTTTAAGTAACATTTGACCAGTTGCACTATGAATGACCACTCTTATCTAGCAGGATATATATATATTTTTTTTTCTTCACTTTGTTTGCTTATACTGTCAAAGGCCAACACTACATGTAGTGCAGTTTCATTGAGCAGAAACTTTTATCCAAAGTGACGCATAATGAGCAGTTAAAGGTTTTAAAACTCAACATCCCACAGTAAAGCCCCAGGTTGGATTTGAACCGGTGACCCCCCAATTGCGCTCCAGTATCGCCTTGAGACTCTAAGTATAGCTAAATTTATGAACTCTAAAACTGAGAAAATAACCGGCATTCAATGCTGTTTTGGCGCCGCGCATTACTTAATCTGATTGGTCGGCTATGATGTGACGCATTAATTGTTCTGTCATTTCATTTTTTGCAGTTTCACAATGTAAAATAAAAATGTACTCTGTAACGGTTGGGTGTAGAAATGTAAAGAATTACTTTACTTCTTTTAAAATGTACTTGCGTACAAGTACAATTACTGATTTAACAATGTATTTTACATGAATCTCCTTTTTTTATGTATTTTCATGATTATTACTTGGTGTGAAACCTTTTTTACTACTTTTATTATTTAGTTATAGTTTCATTGAACAATTTTAGCAGCATTTATTCAATTAAGATACAAATTTGATCAAACCTACTGACATTGTATTTTCTAGTTTAATGGTGTTACCAGTCAGTTAGATTTCTAGGACATATGTGGCCTACAGCCCCTGAAGAAAAAGTCATCACACAATTTTTAATGAGGGTTCCTGTGCTGTTTGTCCTACTGTGTAGAGCAGAAGTGCAAACCTCATGCTGATGTAGCTGAATGAACAGTGATTACCTGCGATTTGAAATCCTGCTGTAAGAGCCATGTCAAAGACTGAGGCTGTGCCTGTTAGATTTGTGCTAATGTGTTTAAAGGTGCCCTCTTTTTTTCTGGGGGAGATTATGAAGTTTTACTTAAGCAAAAACTCTGAAAATGCTGGCACAACTATTGGCACTGGCATCAGTTGTTAGTCTTCGGCAGCATCTCCTGTAAAGCATGAGGCCATGCACTACAATGTACAGCAGCAGAGTTGGACAACTTTTGGGGCCCACACATTACAGAAACCATTATACATTCACACCTGTCACTCACATCAGTCATACCAGTGGTGGTACAGAAGCGTGGATGCCATATTGCGCCTACGGCCCCTCTGACCACCACCAAAATTCATGCACAATTTATACGTATTCATATGAGGCACTGTGGGTAAAGTGCCTTGCCAAAGGACACAACAATAATGATTTGCATAGAGCAGGATTCAAACCCCCAGCCTTTCAGTTATTAGACGACCCACTCTACCACTGAGCCACGGTTGGATTTTCATCATAGCTATTAATACAATAAAGAAGGATTTTGTGTGTATTTCTGTTGTTTTGTGTGTTGTTGGAGCTATTTTGTATATTTTTCTCTCCTGTTTTTTTGTTGTCGTTTTGTATGTTTTCCTGTTATTTCTGCAGTTGTTTTATGCATGTATGTTTTTGGAGTAATTTTAGTATATTGCTCTGTTATTTTTGTGTGTTTGAGGAGTCATTTTGTGCATTTCTTTTGCTGTTTTATTGGATCAAAGGCCATACCGTGCCCCCTTCCCCCCCGGGCTGCCAGTCGACCATGTGTGATGTAAAGTAACAACTATCTTGAGCCAAAGATGCTGCTGATCATCACCCTAACAGCCCTCCCACTGTGCTCTACCAGTCATGGGTGCAGTGTCACATTGTGTGAGCCCCCTCTTGATGCTTGTGTCACTTTGCATTGCATTGCAGGACATGTAGTCGAGTTCAAGGTTTGGCCTGCGTTGAAAACAGGGCACCAAAGGAAGAACATAGCCCTGAGGGAATAAGGTGGGGGGGGGGGCGGCGGGGGAAGAAAGCAGATTTTTGGTTCCATCACATGCCCTTCAAATTCTCCACCAAAAGGTACATGCGTTTTCTGCTGAGGAATGAGCTTAAGTAGCCGTCTGTGATCAGAGTTGAAGATTTGTGCCTGCCGTATGTACACCAGTCCTCAGTGGCCTACATTAGTGTGTGAGGGAAAGAATACAAATTAATGGATTTAGTGCTCTGTTTGGGATCAGATTAGGAGCCAAACCCCAATGTGACTGGCAGTGTAATAAGCTCCAAAGAGTTTGAAAATTCTGATCACTATATCTTCCCCATTAGTGCATAGACATGTTTTCTTGACATCCTATGCTTTGTATAAGACACACAATGTATTCAATACTTATCTTCCTGAATGTATATTTCCCTCTTCCTTTAACAAATCTTTTGTCATGAATTCAAACCCCTTTCGAGCTCGATAGCCCCCGCCCTCAATCTGTTTTTTTTTTTTTTTTTTTTTCCTCTGTCAGGCTTATCAATGTGCCCTTGGCTTTCATTTCTCTGGGCTTTGATGGCTGCTGTGATGCCATAATGACTGACAGGCTGAGCTGATTTCCACACGCTAATCACGACATCAATGCTCAGTCAATTTCATTGCACCATATATCAGGGCGGCATGATTGGAGGGTGAAAAGGAGCAAAAGATAGTTTTTACCCCATGTCTTATGAGACAATGTCATAATTATTATAGCTCAAAAAGCTCACAGAATCGTTTAAACCTATTTTGAACATTAAATGCACTATAGTCATACTAATGTAGAAATGTTCCCTGACGTCTCAAAAGAAAAACTCAGTATTATTCTCATAAAACTGATCTATTGTGCAGACCGGGTCCATTATTTCTAACATCTTGCCATTCGTTAATTGAAAATTGATGTTGGAAAAAAAAAGGTGCCAACAAAATTATTATCTAAGGAATTGGACAAGCGCAATTTTTTCATCATGATTTCGAGGTTAGCATTAAGACCACTTTAAGATTTGCAGTAAATGCTTTAGAGCAATGGTTCTCAAACTTTTTTCGTCCAGGTACCCCTTTCTCTAAATTTGAATCCAAGTACCACCTCTGAATACCACTATTTGCTCAGAATTCTGTGAAAAAACAACTAAAGAGCATAATGATGGAATGAATGAGTTATAACAGGCATTTTAAAGAATCTTATTTTATAACTAAATTGAATGAAGCAGTATTTAGTGCCTCCTGAACAGTATTATTTATATACATCTTCCTCCTGGTGTGGAACCAAGACTGATTCTTATAAATAATGCATCAATTTTATATAGCGCTTTTTTGGACACTCAAAGTCACTTTACAGAATTAAGGGATTATTCTTTCACTCCACACTTAGTGGTGGTAAGCTACTGTTGTGCTTACTGACGGAAGCGAGGCTGCCAAAGTGCGCCATCGGCCCCTCCGACCACCAACAACACTCACTCACACACTACATTTATACTAGGCAATGTGGGTGAAGTGTCTTGCCCAAGGACACAATGACAGATACCACTGAGGTGACTGCCACCCCACTGTGGCACCTGGAATTCTCAGTGGTCTCCCATCCACCTACTAACCAGGTCCAGACCTGCTTAGCTTCCGAGATCTAACGGGATCGGGCAATGACAGGCTCTCTTGTATTTTTAGTTCATGTTCTAATCAAGATCATTTCTATAATTTTGTGTTTTTGGTGTCCATTTGTGCATTTTGTTGTTTGTTTCATTATTCTGTATATTCTTCTTTTATTTTGTGTGCTGTTGGTATTATTTAAATTATGCTATCTTAGTGTGTGTGTGTGTGTGTGTGTGTGTGTGTGTGTGTGTGTGTGTGTGTGTGTGTGTGTGTGTGTGTGTGTGTGTGTGTGTGTGTGTGTGTGTTCTTGGTATTGCTCAGTTGTTTCTTATGTCGGTTTGTATATTTCTGTTATTTTTGTGTATTTTTCCCTCATTTATTGTGTCTTTGTTGTCGTTTTGTGTGTTGCTGGTAATAACAAACATTTTTCTCTCTCAGTGCATGTATTTTTGATGCCATTTTGTGTATTTTGTTGTTGTTTGTCTGATCTTTTTATTCTGTATATTTTCTCCTATTGTGTGTTTTTTTGTTTTGTTTTGTGAGTTGCTGGTCATATTTTGGTATGAATATCATTTTTAACAAAAAATAAACATAAAACCCCATACTTTAATTTGTAAATTTTCCTCTCTCTCGCTCTCTCAAGTACCCCCTGTAATCGCGTAGCCCGGGGTACCCCCATTTGAGAAACACTGCTTTAGAGGATCAGTTTAAAGTTGAATAATCAAAACGTTGTCACTTATTGGTGTCAAATGTATTTAAAAACATTTATATCAACATTTAGTATTCAAAAGCCCGGACATGGGAGGAGTTTGGTGAGGCCATGGAGAACGACTTCCGGACGGCTTCGAAGAGATTCTGGACCACTATCCGGCGTCTCAGGAGGGGGAAGCAGTCAACACTATGTATGGTGCGGATGGTGTGCTGCTGACCTCAACTCGAGACGTTGTGGATCGGTGGGGGGAATACTTCGAAGACCTCCTCAATCCCACCGACACGCCTTCCAATCAGGAAGCAGGGCCCAGGGACCCGAGAGTGGGCTCTCCTATCTCTGGGGCTGAGGTTGCCGAGGTGGTTAAAAAGCTCCTCGGTGGCAGGGCTCCGGGGGTGGATGAGATCCGCCCGGAGTTCCTCAAGGCCTTGGATGTTGTGGGGCTGTCATGGCTGACACGACTCTGCAACATCGCGTGGACATCGGGGGCAGTGCCTCTGGATTGGCAGACCGGGGTGGTGGTCCCCCTTTTTAAGAAGGGGGACCGGAGGGTGTGTTCCAATTATAGAGGGATCACACTCCTCAGCCTCCCCGGTAAGGTCTATTCAGGGGTACTGGAGAGGATGGTCCGCCGGATAGTTGAACCTCGGATTCAGGAGGAGCAATGTGGTTTTTGTCCTGGCTGTGGAACTATGGACCAGCTCTACACCCTCAGCAGGGTCCTTGAGGGGTCATGGGAATTTGCCCAACCAGTCCACATGTGTTTTGTGGACCTGGAAAAGGCATTTGACCGTGTCCCTCGGGGATTCCTGTGGGGGGTCCTCCGGGAGTATGGGGTATCGAACCTCCTGATAGGAGCTGTTCGTTCCCTGTATGACCGGAGTCAGAGTCTGGTCCGCAATGCCGGCAGTAAGTCGAAATCGTTTCCAGTGAGGGTTGGACACCGATTCTGTTCATAACTTTTATGGACAGAATTTCTAGGCGCAGTCAGGGCGTTGAGGGGGTCCGGTTCTGGGGCCTCAGTATTGCATCACTGCATTTTGCAGATGATGTGGTCCTGTTGGCTCCAACATACCGTGACCTTCAACTCTCACTGGATCGGTTCGCAGCCGAGTGTGAAGCGGCCGGAATGAGAATCAGCACCTCCAAATCCGAGTCCATGGTTCTCGACCGGAAAAAGGTGGAGTGCCTTCTCCGGGTTGGAGATGAGGTTCTGCCCCAGGTGGAGGAGTTCAAGTACCTCGGGGTCTTGTTCACGAGTGAGGGAAGGATGGAGCGAGAGATCGACAGGCGGATTGGTGCGGCGTCTGCAGTGATGTGGAGTCTGCACCAGTCCGTCATTGTAAAAAGGGAGCTGAGCCAAAAAGCGAAGCTCTCGATTTACAGGTCGGTCTACGTTCCAACCCTCACCTATGGTCATGAACTTTGGGTCATGACCGAAAGAACAAGATCACGGGTACAAGCGGCCGAAATGAGTTTCCTCCGTAGGGTGGCTGGGCTCTCCTTTAGAGATAGGGTGAGAAGCTCAGTCATTCGGGAGGGGCTCAAAGTAGAGTCGCTGCTCCTCCGCATCGAGAAGAGCCAGATGAGGTGGCTCGGGCACCTAATTAGGATGCCCCCTGAACGCCTCCCTAGTGAGGCCTCCCTAGTGAGGCGTTCAGGGCACGTCCCTCCAGAAGGAGGCCCCGGGGAAGACCCAGGACACGCTGGAGAGACTATGTCTCTCGGCTGGCCTGGGAACGTCTCGGGGTCCCCCCGGAAGAGCTGGAGGAAGTGGCCGGGGAGAGGGAAGTCTGGGCCTCCCTACTGAAGATGCTGCCCCCGCGACCCAGAAACGGCTAAGCGGGAGAAGATGGATGGATGGATGGAGTATTCAGATAGATTTCATTTCGCAGAGCCATTTTGGAGATTTCAGATAATCAGCGTATACGGACATTACATTGACGTAACATCAAGGGTGCACTCCATCCCCCTCCTCTACCATAGAAAGTCTATAGTGAAATTGCATTTTAATCCAACTTTTTAGCTCATAATACATGTGGATTTTTGAAGTTGGTTCTCTTACTGGTTTCTTTTTGGTAAATTTAGCTTGTCCATTGTCACCAATGCTCTCTAACAGAGTCACATGGGCCGATTGTTCTTACTCAAGAATTATAGCTTTCATCATTTAATATAATTGTTGCTGTAACTACAAAATTGTTGTGGAACAGACGAAACTTGGAAAATAAAATTTTAGCTGTCAAAGAAATTGGTGTGGGCAACAATAATACCTAAAAAAAATTAAAACATCTGCTTAGACATATCCCACATCACAGCAAAAACTCCTTTTTTTTTTTTTTTTTTTACATGTTTTCCTACCAAGGAATGATGGTCTTTTAGGGCAAAGGCAATAGTGTCACGAAAATTCCATCACTGCTGAGCACAATGGCTATGACATCTACATCGAAAAGAAGATGAACATTCCTTTTAGTTGAGTATCAAGCTGTTAGTATGAGAGAGAGTGAGGCCATCTTTAAACAGGGGCAGTGGACTGAGACACAATCTATTCGTCACCTACGACCCAGTCCTTTGTTTAGCTGTCCCCGGAAAGCTCATAAATCATTCACTCTCTGAGTCATTTTGGCATCCACAACTCTCCGAGATGTATCAAAGACACAGATAAGAGGCATCGAAGATAGATCCTAGTATAATGCATCTGTTTTATAATGAAATGATGAAAAAGTAACTCTAAAAATGAGAAATGATGTTCTGGTAAAGTATGTTGGCAAAGTGTGTAAAAGGTCGGATGAATGAGTAATAATGTTTTCTGTGAAACACAAAAATTTATGTCACAGTTCACAGCTTCTGTTTTTGGCCGGGCTACCAGACTCAAAACGCCACTCACTTTGTTGTTCTTTTTCTGGTTGTTGTTGTTGTTGTGTACACTATTTACGCTATTCCTATGTTATTCGTGAACGGATCGCGCTGAAATTTGGTATAATCTATGGATGTGTACGCATTGACGCTCGGAGCCCGATTTTCAATTTGGGGGCCCAAAAGAAAAAAAAAAAGCAACAAAAGTTGATTTCTCATTTATTTGCGAGTCAAATATTTTACGACGGTTGGTGGTACTAAATCATTGGCTCATAAATATATAAATGCGGCTCATTACCTTGTACGTGTCAAGGGGGCGCCAGGGGGCCCCATTTTTCTACTCCTCCGTTAGTTCTCGTTAGATCGAATGCAGTTTGGTATGGATACTCTATGAATGAGTATGATGAGATGGTCGGAACCCTCCATTTCCGGTAATTTCAAATTTATGGGAACATAGTCTTGTGATATATTGTTTCAAAGGTAATTTAACGTAGGCTACGATTGTGCCTTGCACAATTCGATTAGGGGTCAGGGGGCCCACCCCCCTTTTTCTGGCAATTTCCATTAAAGTTGTTTTCTCATTTATTTATGAGTCAAATATTGCGACAGTTGGTGGTACCGAACCATTGACACATACCAATATATGAATAAGGGCCCATTACCCCGTGTATGTGCCAACGGAGGTGCCAAGGAGCCCCACTTTTTTACTCGGTAGAACCGAGTCATTTGACGTAATACATGCTATTTAGCGCGGATACGTTTTAGGGCCCGAACTAGTTTGTTCAGCGGTCAGTGTCATTTAGCAAATCTGCCCTGCATAGTTTCTAATGAGCTTGTGTTTAAGCCAAAGAAGAACCAGTATAAGTAAAATATCACGCATGCTTCCGTACTTCTAGGTTTAATTTATTCGGCTATGAGGGCTATGAAACACAGCTTTACATTTGGATTAAGACACTTTCACACCAGTGCTAATATTTCATCACAACAGCACTCTATCTTAGGGTAGAGGGGTCTTCTGGCATCTATCTCCAGCTGTCATTGAGTGCTCGGTGGGGGTACACCCTTAACAGGGCACCAGTCCATTGCACATGACACAATCATATTCATAGGAATCCAAATAGGACTCCCAACTTTTGATCACTGGGGGGGCATTGCATTTAAGTTTTCCCAAATTCATTCGAAAAAATACAATTCTTAATATAATTTAAACAATGTTCAAATATTTTAGGTGCCAAAAACACAGTGACTAGGAAATGATAAAAACGGTGAAATAAAATTTAAAGGTTGACAAAATAACACCAAGTAAAAAGGTTTTAAAGGGCCGCTGCAGTCGATGACATTTGACCCTCCTGCTTCCCATAGCAGCTCAGAGCTTTGTTTGTTTACAACAACTCGGGTACTCGGTAGACTCATAAGTCTGTTGTTTTGTAATGATGCGCCGAGAACATGAACTGACTGGAACAGAGAACGAGCAAACCCTGTAATAATAATAAAAAAAACAATTAGATTGCTACATTTGTTTTAATTCTTCATTTGTGAAGCGAAACTGGAGACATTCTATATATTTAACGTTTGTTTCCCCCCCCCCCCCCCCCCCCCCCCCCCCCCGGTAAGAATCTCAAACTCTGCCTATGGTTAAAAGGTTGTAAAAGCTGAAGGATGAGCATGACCTCTTCAATGCTGATTTATTGACACTTAACTTTAACTTCAAGGAGTTATAGAATGAGCAGTGCAGAATCCCCACAGTGGAGCAGCTCTCCTCTTCCATGTTTTTATATACGTTTACAATCCTTCAATGTCTTGCATGAGCCACAGCAGATGGCAAGTACATCCACATAATCCCGACCTCTGGACTCCAGTCTGTGTTCAGAGCTGCAGCTGTTAACCTTTCTTGCTTCAGCGTACAGAAGCAGACCGGACACCAGGAGAGACTTTCACTATGACTTTTACTGCTTTCACTAAACCTATGCTAACCTTTACTTAAGTCTGTACACAGGTCAAAGAAATCTCTACAGCTACACGCTTTGGGATGAGAAAAAGAGCAGAGTTGGCTCATTTCATTCATTACAAAGCAAAGAGTCGTAAACTTTTCTTGACTGCCATGGCGCCCGGATTTTAATCGGACTGGAGCGCACTGTATCTGGAGTCTCCTGGTTACTTGCATTAAATGTGAAAGTCACCCCTCAAATAGTCCATATGTGCGTTTCTTCACTTTTGACAAAACTTATATCCAGATATTGGTAAAATATTGATAAAGTTTGTTAAAGACCTCAGTCTCTTAAAAAAGCCAATGGATATTTAAAACCGTTAAATACAGGAAAGAATAATACAGGCATACATTTGATAAAAATTCTAATACAATACACAACGCGGTTTGTTGTGAACTAATCTACTGATTTGTATTGTGTGCTAAACCGTTAAGGTTACACTGGCTGACGTTAAATTTCGGATGTTTCGGTACCAGCCACTCTGAAATTCTTTAACTTTCAGACATGGATGTTGGATTTAAACAGAGCAAACTTCTCCAACCACTACCTTTATTTATTGCTTTGTCCAAGCCAGGGACAAAAAAACAACAAAAAAACCAAAAAAAACCAATGGCCTTTCAAAATAAACTAATTACATGTCGTAGGGGGCAAAAAAACAGTCAATTTTTTTTCCAAATCAATCAAAAAAAATGTATAATAAAGTTGTATAAAGACTTGTATTTGATCCTTTAGAATCAACACTGTACACCAGGGTAGGGGTCAATTACATTTTTCAGTTACGATTACGTTTTCAATGACGATGACAGTGACCAGCATTTTTTCCAATTACAATTATTTTTTTATCCTCAGAAAGTGAATTACAATTACGTTCTCAACTACTAAAGTTCAACAACCTAATAAAAGTTAACCTTCCTCTTGTGTTAGCTTTTTGTTAGCATCTCTTATGATAGCAGGTCCTAAATCAGCTGTAAAATGCACTAAAAACAAATATCTATCATTTAATTTCTTTCCTATCTATTGGTTACTATTGGTTTCTAAAAAAAAATAGAAATTAGATTTTCATTGATTAATTAGAACCTAATCAATGAAAATATAGGTTTTATTAGTTTATTATATGGTAAAGTGTGAGAAAGCTTGATATGAAACTATAACGTGTAGAACTGTACATAGAACTGTAACATGGTTCCCCTGTTTTGCGTTAAATTATAATTATAGAATTTTCATGCCAATCACAATTACAAAGACAATTACCTGAACACAATTACAATTTAATTATGATTATGGCAACAACAGATTGTAAAAATTACAATTTTAGTTACACCATAATTGTAATTAATTATCAATTATAATTGACCCCAACCCTGCTATACACACACACATCTACATTCTCATGCACCCAATCATTACCTTTCTCCCTTTCCCACAGCCTCACTCTACGTCTCGTATTTTTTATCTGTCTTTCTGTACACATGACTATACGTGAGCTAAAAATAGCAGCTGCGTTTTCCCCAAATCATCTTTTCACTGGGGGATTTGAAAGCGTTAAACCTATAAACAAGCACGCTTTTCCTGACAGGCAAAAAGGCCAATGTTTTACCTCTAAGCCTGACGCTAATCACGGTGACAATATTTAAAAAGAAGAACGCACAGTGATAGTCACAGCAGCTCTCTCATCTCTGACATTTCCTATTTTGTTATCTGCAGCCTTCTGTTGGCATTCCCAAAGCCTCACGTGCAGGGCCAGAAACAGTGGAAGGAGGAGCTAAAAATACCAGCTGCACACAGCTCTGCGTGCCCAATATGAGTGAGCACATTTAAACACCACCCCCCCCATTCAATATATGCATGAAATGTTGTACTCCAGAGTCCAGTGTTTATTGAGTAACAAGGTTTATTTTGAAATTCATCCACACCCTGCATACAGCATAGAAATGTGTGTCCTTTTTTCCAAGCATCATATAAATAATCCTTGAGTAAATGACATGTGAATAGGACCAAAATAGATGTGAAACACAGAGCCGCACACACAATTGTAATCATCATCACGTGGTTAAGTACTCAACGTTGGTGCCTTCTCGTAAATACAAGCACGCAACCTCAAATTTCTTTTTCACATGTTTTCAAATTTGATAGCACGGGCGCAGATTATATTGAAAAGACCATTCAGTTTCTGTCAACATAGCAATCTGACATTCACTGGTAAGTACTTTAATCATGATCATATCTTCACCCAAGAGAGTGGGTAAGTGAACCATTTTCCCTGCTTTTTCCTAGAAATAAATACTTCCGTACTGGTTTTTTTTTCGGTGTTTGTTTTTGCTGTAATACCTCTGTGCAGGTGCCATTAATTCAAATATGGGTCATTACTCATGACCCCACCGGCTGTGCAACATATGCCACAGTAGATGCTTACAGGGACAGCCAATATGTAAACTTAAAAAAAAAAAAAAAAAAGTATGACCGCAGGAATAGATATTTTATTTTAAATAATGATTTTTCTCAGATAAATGTCATTGTTTAGGGCAAAATCGGCGCAACGGTTACCCAGCAGCTGTAGCCCCGTTGCTGAATTACTCCAGTGACAGATTCTATCATCCGTGGAGATGGGTGTTGCTATGACAACAGCTTGCCCTGAGCTGAGATAGCAAAGCTTGCAAACAAATGATTGCACTAGTTAAAAAAAAAAAAAAAAAGAAAGAAATGGTAAGCTGCCACAGAAGAACATGAAGCAAAAAATAAAAAAGAACTCTTTTCAGACATGAGTTAGAGGCCAAAAGGCATCACAGTCAGTTTGAGCTAACCTTGAGTCTCGGAGCAGAAATGTTGCAGTAAGAGATGTGGATCTGACAGTGTATGGTGGTCTCACTGCTCTGCTGGACCAAGATAAGGACTTTAGAGCTGCTGAATCCAACCCCAATGAAAGGCTCTACCTAATGCCAAGGCAGACAACGCCTGACAACGTTTTTCTTCCAAATCCAAGATGAAGTCCCTGTGAGGGTTGATTAGCCATACACTTTCAGTCACTTGTGACCTCTGAAGATTCTGATCATTGAGGAACCTGACGAGTTGTGTCATGGCACGAGATCTGTATCAGTTACTCCTGCTGACAGCTACAGTGTGTTTTACAGATAGCACTTAATTCCTTAATCCCTGCTCACATATTTGCTTGTTGTCTGTTATCTACTGCTCCGAGTGCTCTTGTGAGAAGGTTATAACAACCCCTCAAAGTGTTTTAGCAAAACCAGGTACATAAAGATATGAACCTGATATGAAGCCTCGGGCCTCGTCATCATGGTAAAATGAAAAGTTATATAATTTAGCAGGTTCAACCATTGCTTATTTAACCTGAACAGATTTCTGTTGAAAAAACAAACAAGCAGAAGAGTCGGTAAACCTACTGTTCTATGTATTTTTATTGAAAATGTATTGAGTATTTAAAATAAAGCAGAAAAGTTAACATCCTGTTCATTTGAACTGAAGTGTTGGTTGCATTTAATTCCAATACATTTGCCATTAAATGTTGTTTACTTGTGTGTTTATGTCCATAATTCATTTAAACCCAATTCCCTTACAAGGAAGCTCACCTGTACTGTCTAGAACCCAGGTATTTTTTTCACTGTCACACTATATAATACCCCTGGCACCCTCACGCAAGAAACATAAACCTTGCTAAGTATATTGGATATTGGCTAATTTGCCTCTCGGGTCTCATTCATGTTGTGTTTAAGCCCAACTGTTAGATCAGTGAGATAAAAGTTAATTGTTCACTACATGACAAAGGATTTTGTGAGTTTTTTTCATGGAAAACTGTTGCAGATTTTGCACAGGAAAGACCATTAAGAACCAAAGCACTTCATAAGACTCAAACAAGCCCAAGATACAGGCACAGGTTATTGCAGTGTGAGAAAGCTCTCATTTTCATGTCATGCTTGGCTATCCTCCTGATATGCTCATGATTTTTTTGAGGGTATAATTACGGTGAAGATTGGAAGATCATCCAGAAAATACTTCACCTAAACAAAGCTATTGAGAAGTTTCCCTACAAAACAGGCTGACAAGACAAATAAGCCCTGCGTCGTGCCACAATGTCTACAAAAACTGGACTTTGCTTTGCTTCTCACCTTCTTTACTTGGATCACTTGTACCTTAAGATGAGCCTGAATGGCTCTTGTGCATAGTGATGACTCGCTTGCTTTCTTAAAAAGTCAAAACATAAAACTTTAGGTAGAGATACCAGTAATTGTTCCCTGACATTAGGCTAATACCAAAACACTGTTGTGTAGAGCTTTACCTCCAGATGATTAGACTGTTTTGTCCAGTGGTTGGCAGTGGCCAATGCACTTTGAGTTATGAGATGCACAAGCTGCTTTGATAAGTTGCCCCTTTCATTAGCCTTAAAGCATAAGATGATTGCTTTCCATCTGAGTAGTTCATTTCTTTGAAATGTTAACCTAGAGTTCTCGGCTGTATCTAGTCGAACATTAGACTTACTCAAAGAGGTCATAGAACAAGCCATCGAGCTAACGTTCTCTGAGGCTCATGAGGTTCAGCTTGCACAGTGTGTATCAGCCAAGCGCACAACTGATGGAAAAATAATGATACTGGCAAAAAGGTGGATTACCTGAATTCATTAAAATTTCACTCGTGTGCTTTTTTTAATAGCAATGAGCTCTATTGTTTTGTACAGAGAAGATTATTGACAATTGACTCATCATCACAATTTGTATAGTTATTTGTGTGCATGTGTTGAACACAGACATAAAAATCACTAAGCTATTTCATTGTATTGTTGTAGAAATGAAAGTCACATTTAAATTAATGTGATCAATCATTGTATTTCAAGAGTTAATGTCATAACTTTATTTCAGAAAAAAATGGTAACACGTTAGTTTAGGGAACACCTATAAACCATGAATTAGTTGATTATTAGCATTAATTACATATTTTCTCTTAATTAGACATCATTAAGTACTTATTAATGCCTTATTCTTATTAATGCATCATTATACACTTAATGGCAGTCTCTCAGTCCAAACAGGATTAGGGTTAGGATTAGGATTAGGATTAGGATAAGGGTTAGGATAAGGGTTAACTTTAACCCTAGGGTTAGCATGTTGAGCTTGTAATTCATATACAACAACTTCCTTACTTACTGCTAATAAGTAAAAAAATTCTGAGGTTATTGAGGAAAAATTCTTAGTTAATGGCTTACTGGTTGTATAATAATAAGAATAAGGCATTAATAAGTCCTTAATAATGACTAATGAAGAGTCAATATGTTACTAATTTGCATGCGAATAAGCAACTAATTAATGGTTAATAGGTGTTCCCTAAGCTAAAATGTCACCCAAAATTGTTATTCAGGTATAGGCCCTCTATAAACATAAAACATGAGTAGTGTCAAACATGTGTAGTGTCAAACATGAGTAGTGTCAACCTAAAAAAATAAAACATGAGTAGTGTCAACCTAAAAAAATAAAACATGAGTAGTGTCAACCTAGAATGACAAATAAGTAAAAGTCCAAGTAGTGTCATTTCACTTAACATTACCACCAATAGGACACTATAGAGATGCCGTTTCCAACCACCCTCCAACACCTATCATGAAGTTGTATGTGCAAGGTTCAAGGTAATGTGAACTAGGGATGTCACAATTATCAGAGAAATAATTGCAATTATGCGATCACGATTAATTTTGCATTAACTTAGTAAAATCACATGAACGCTCATAGGTTAAAAATACATATATTATTTCCATATTTGGGGCTCTGATAAACTCATAAAAAATGAGAAAAAATATAATTTAAAAATTATTTAAACAAAATCACATCTGCTTTGTGCACTGCAAACTTTATTTTTCGGTCCAGGCGGGTTGTGCTGAAGTACCAATATGGTTCAGGCATAATATTTTATGGAAATTGATGGCATTGAGGAAAATGTGCAATTAAATAATCTTAACATTTAATACGTAAATGATTTGTAATCGTGGCATCCCTAAGGTGCTAGGAGATCATTAACAATTTAAAGGCTTGGTTTAAACTAAGTGGGATTAACGAATCAAATGTATAATATTGAACTTGGCTTTTTAATTTATAGACATTTCTGTTGAGATTTGTTTATTCATTTGCCTCTTTTTCGAAATAAATGTTTGATTTTGTAGACTGATCCAGAGTCAGTATATTTAGCCAGATCACCTCCAAAATGTAATCTAATCTTTTATGGCGTGAGACCAATCTTTGGTTAAAATTGTGTCAAAATCCATTAATTACTTTTGAGGTAATCCTGCTAAAAGACAAACAAGTAAATAAATGCTGGTGAAAACAATACCTCCTCGTCATGGGTAAATAAAAAGTGTCCCATTGAGACGGGAATAGAATGCACCATTGAATGATTCAGACACTATTATGGGAGATATTTGAAGGCTGTAATTGATTGAAGTCAGGATGAGTAGGCCCGTGAGTCATTGTGTTTTGGTGGTCCCTGGCCATCATGAATCATGAATTTATAAGCGAGGGAACCTCCAAATAATGTGGAAGAAAAGAATATCTGTAATAAGAATAGTTAAGTTATTGTGTCATTGTGATTACAAAGTGTAATGGGAGAAAAACTTAGAATTAAAGAATGTAATATTTATTTTGGGTCATTTGTGTCCATACAGCTTCATATTAGTGCTGTAATAATATAATAATCCACTGTTGATCAACTTTTATAAAACAACCATAAATGATGTGCATATAAAGCATGAAACAGCTGCTCCAAAATTAAAACCCACAGTTGGAAATGCCTCATGCGAAGGCAACCGAGGCGGATCACGAGGATGGCCGAAGCCATCAACCCGAGTAAACAAAGACACAGTCTGAACCGAATAAACGTGCCCACCCGAAACAACGGGAGACACGCCCCGAACATCTTCAACCGCTTCGGTGAAAGATGCGTGGTGAACGGTACCGAGTGCAGGGACAGACCCAGGAAAATTATTTCATGTGTAGGGGACAACGTGCTCTTTTCCGCATTCACCACAAATCCCAGAGTTGACAATTGCTCCAGCAGAATGCGTGTGTACACCCTGGCCTCCTCCTCTGACCATGCCAAAAGCAGCCAATCGTCCAGGTAGACAAATGCCCCGCCTCCTTAGCGGAGCGATCGCAGTATCCGTGCAGCGGACAAACACCCTCGCGATAGCGGGCCGCACGCCACCAGGGGGCACGACCGGCTGGCGACCGCCCGACCAACAACAGAGGGGCCTCCTGCACAGCGGAGGAGCCCCCTGACAGTGGAACAGGGCAACACCCCGGAGCGAGCACACACCACTCGCTCCAGGGAACGGGGTGATGACGAGGAAACTGACATTTCCGACCAGGAGGGGGCCGGAGCCTCCCTGCGAGTGGGAATAATGGGACCCGCCACCACTCTGTTTATTGTGGCAGACTTTGCTTTTACATGATGTGCACCTGGCCTTCGGCCTAGGGGCGTGAGCGATGAACATGTCACTCTGTTTTGAACGTGTGTGTGGGTGCGTGCTTGTGGACATGCAGGGGGTGGCAACAGCCGAAAGTCCTGCAGAACCAGTCTGTCTCTAACAAACAGCAGAGGGCCGAGCTTTGGCAGGGGGGAGGCGGGGCGAGAACAGCCCAAAAACGCAACGGAGAAAACAAAGGAGACAAAGCCAGAAAACAAGGGAACATTAGCCTTGTCATTAGAGGAGAAGAGAGTGGTCAAACAGTCTTTTTCTTCCTCCTCGACTGCGTGCGCTGAGCCGGTTGTGTTGGCGCAGCAGCAGCCGTCGGAGCTGTGGGGTTTCCGGACCAGATGGGCGAGCCTCGACGAGGCTGCGACGAAGCTGACCGGAGAACGGAAGGTCTCGCTGCTTTAACCCACGGACCCTGGGGAGCAGCATGAGGGAAGGCCCTTTGTTGCACCAGTGGAGACATGAGAGGAGGTTACCTGGGGAGGTTCTCTTTTTCTCCTCGCAGTGCCGCTGCATTGAGGACAAAGCGGAGCCGAAAATCCCTTGTGGAACAACGGGGGCATCCAGGATGACACATTTCTCCGTCAGACAGTTTGGTCAGGTCGAGCCAGTAAGGCTGCTCCTGGATACCCATGTTACCCATCACCTTCCCCATGGCCTGCACAGAGTAGAGCTGTGTGCGGAGGCACACATCGGCAACCATGGATATCTCCTCCATTGTTGCCAGGTCCTGAGACAGGGAAAAATCCTCACAGTTTGGCCTGATAGGCAGTGAGGAGAGAGAGGACATTCAGCACCCTGACTGAGAGAGTAGCTGCAGCATATGTCCTTCCAGACGGGTCAGACTGGAGACGGTCCGCTCTGGACGGTAACACGGGCCCCTGAGGGGACACAGAGGCATGAGAAGAAGGCAAAGGCTCTCTATTGTCCTAGAGACAAATTCCAAAGTGAGAGTGACAATGACCAATTTGAACAGACATGGCAGCACTAGCAGGGTGCTTGAGGAAATTGATCAAGACTCTTAGATAAATAGTGTCCCTTATCATTTCAGCCAGCTGAGAAAAGGTGACTCCTCTACTCCCACAGGAGCTGACACCTCTACAGAAGTGTTATATGCTTGAGGCCAAGCAGGGATACAAGTGTCTATAGATCATGTTTTTAACAGTTATAGAGCGCTCAGTTTTACCTACTTTTGACTGTTTAAAGGCACATTCACAGAGGCAAATCCTTGAGCATTTTAGCTGCTCGAGGCTTTGTTTTTCTGAAAAGTCTGCCTATATGATAACCTAATTGTCTTAGATTTGTTTTATATTGGATTCTGGATAAATGTTTCTTCATCTTGTCTGCACTACTGTACAGCAAAATTACAATAAAGCCTGATTTGATTTGATTTCGAACAGTAAGTCATTTTTCATAGTCATGGAGGCCAAGGCAGGTCACTCTGTCCTATTGTATTCCTGTATACGTGCACGAATGTCTCTGTGTATAGGCCTTCCTGTGCACTCGGCTCACCTAAGATGTGCATAGAGGAAACGAAAAAGAAAACAAAATGAGGAGCCTCAAACCATCCCCTCTCTCACTCAGTGGACCAAACACTTTTTGCTGTTTGTCTTTACCTTTTAATTGTAGAGCTCCGTTATTTTGCACGTTTTCATTGAGCTGAGATGAACTTCAGCTTCCCCAAATGTTCACATAAGCAGTGCAACCTCCAGGTGCCTCGCTGTGGATTGGTGATGCCCTGCTTCTTGATTAAACAGCTCAAATACCTTTGTGACTCCAAACATCAAGGCACTTGCAAATTACAGGCATTCCCAGTAGAAGCTCCTCAGAGGCTGTAAACCAGTGCCACCAGGAGTTGGCAGTAGTCTGAAAGTGGTGGTGGTCAAATGCTTTACTAGTCTGAGTCAAATTCACCATCTTCAGGCTTTCCTTTCCTTAGGATGTTTAGCATTTCCAGTTAAGTCCGCCTTGAAAATTGACTTATAAGCATGTCTGAGACGAAATCAATCTTCCCTTGTCCTTCAGTTTTCATGTACAGTAGTGTAGATGACCTCCAGGAAGGACTGATGTTAGTGTATGAGGTTAGCAACCTTATCCACAGCACTCGCAAGAGGGCACCAAATCAAGCTGCAGAAAGCAATACAGAGCAACGCTAAAGGCCAGGAAAGAGATGACTTGTTAAAAAAAACATTAACTGGGAAAGTATTGGAAGTAGAGTGTTTTTGCGGCTAGACCTGCAAGAACAACTGAAAGCTTAACATACATTAAAGCTAAGCCAACTGCAGAAAAGTGCAGCACACAGTGGCACCCCAAAAAACCAACCCTATTCTGCAAGGGAACAAATCAAATGACCTAAGATGAGCAACAACAAAGAATGGTACCAAATACAACAAGACCTCAACAAAATACTACAAGCCACACTACCTGTAGTAGGGACAGTCGAGCAGAAAATCAATACCCTCATAGCAATAACCTACAACCCGGCAAGGGAGAGTTGAGCATTTTGGAGTCTAACAGAAGATAAAAAGAAATCCATTGTTGAATTTGAGAGATCAAGATGATCACAAGCCAACAAATCAACATCTATGTAGACTCTGAAAAGCAGAAAGCACCAGGAAGAAGAGTGAGGATAGGGAGAACAAAGAGTCACAGTTCACCAAAGACCCCTTCTGATTCGCCAGGTCACTGCTGAGAGAAACAAAATGTGGAAGGCTGACCAGTTCCAGAGAAGATGTGGAGGCGTTCTTGAGGGAGATCCAAAATGACATCCACAGTGACAAGGTTTGGGATGCCAACCCAAGCATTATCAGCGCAGCGATTCCAAAAGAAGAGCACAACATCAGTGAACCATCATGGAAGGAGGTCCAAGAGATGGTTTAGAAGGCCAGAACAGGATCTGCTCCTGGCCCCAAGCAGTATACCTTACAAGGTTTAATAGAAGTGCCCAATGCTCCTTTGGAGGCTATGGAAGCTGTTCTGAAGGATCTGGAGAAAGGGCACCATTCCATCATGCTGGAAAAAAGCAGAGGGATGTTTTCTGCCAAAGGAAGAGAACTCCTCAAACGTTGACCAATTCAGATCAATCTCACTACGAAGCGTAAAAGGTGAAATTGTATTTTCCTTACTGGCCAAGAGGATGATCTTATACATAATAGAGAACACTACATCAACACTGCAATCCAGAAGGGTGGAATCTCAGGCTTCTCTAGATCAGGGGTTCTCAACTGGTTTCACCCTGGGACCCACATTTTGCCATGGTCATTAATTTGCGACCCACTTTTTCTTTTAAGAATTCTTCAGACCAAATTTAGTTTCTCAAAAATAGCTGATGACATACATCTATATATTTTCGTGTGCAACATGCATTTCACAGCACGCCTTGCAAAAAAAAAAAAGTCCAACATGAGAGACATAAAGTATTTATTTTAAAAAAAAAAAAAAAAAGTATTTATTTTTGACCAGCTCTCCATGACCCACCCAGTACTGGTCTGCAACCCACTTTTGGGTCCCGACCCACCAGTTGAGAATCACTGCTCTAGATGCCTGGAACACACTGGTGTCCTCAGCCAGATGATCCAGGCTAAAGCCAACAACCTAACTGTTGTTTGGCTGGATTTGGCGAATGCCTTTGGATGAATCCCTCTTGCCCTCATCTATGCAGCATTGAACTACTATCACATCTCTCAGCACATCAAGGGAATGATCACCAGCTTCTTTAGCAGAATCCAGTTACACATCAAAATAGCCTATTTTACAATTTAGTGGCAAAGCATAGAAAAGGGTAGTGTAACTGGCTGTGCAATCTTCCCAGTTCTCTTCATCATGACAATGAACCTCCAAAACAGCTGCGGGGAAGGAGACCTGGGGCTCAAAAATGGGGTCAAGCACCCGACAACGCCTAATAAGAGGTTACATGGACGACCTTACCGTGATGACCACAGCCCGTGTGGAGGTGAGGTGGATGTTTAATGTTAGGGACCACATGGCTTTGTGTGCCAGAATAAAGTTCAAGCCAAAATAATCCAGAAATATGGTGATCAGGAACTGAAAACTGACCAACAAAACCAGTCTGCTACATATGGACCAAATACGGAAAATGAACTTTGACCTGGGTGCAAGACTGCAGTTCTCCAAGATCATCCAGACAACACTGAGGCCAGATGTGGGAGTATGGTCTGAAAAGGCAAAAATATCATCCTCATAGAACTTACAGTCCCATGGGAAGAGGGATGTGAACAGTCCTGTTAAGGAAAAAGTACCAAATACCAAGACTTTCTACTGGACTGCAGAGGGAGAGGATGGTAAGCTTGGCTGGTTCCGGCGGAGGTCAGATGTAAAGGATTGACTGCCCAGTTAGTGTGGAGAATGCTTACAGCCAATTGAATGACAGGTGGAGTCTGAACGAAAGTAGCTCCCAGGATGGGAGAGGAAGCAGAAAGAGCTTCTTGCTGGTTGTGGAGCAGGAGAGAGGTGTTTAGCTGGAAGCCAGGAGGTGGAGATGGGCATTAACTTGGCCTCCACTGCCGAACCAACCACCGGGAGGGTGTTGTGGTTGAGGGTCGAAACACTTGATGATCGGTGGGTACAACCTGATGACATCCACTCCTTCTGGCCAAGGCTACATTCACTTTAGGTGAATAAAGGAGACACATCCCCGGATCTATCTGTTATCTACACATCGCTGTCTTCTTGTGTGTTTCTTGTAAAAATGACCTTTCAAAAATGGTGACATTGTGGGCTACTGAGAAGTGAATGTAGAATCTGATTGGCTAAAGGAAACAATTTGATTTCTAATGATAGTTTAAGGGTACATCCGCTATCGCTACTAATTCTAAAGCCCTGGAACTCCTGGCAACACATGGAGGCAGAAATCTGTTTGGAAAAAAAATCTAACATTTACATGTATGTAGTCAAAGCAGTGAGACCAAGAGACTCTACCAATTGAATAAATAAATAATTGAGAACAAATTAGGTCAGCCTGATGGAACAAATATTTTAGCTTTTAAATATAGATCAGTTATTTTACATATGTTTAGGTCAGCAGAGAAGTAGAGGTAGGCGATACTGCAAGATTTGATATGTATCATCAAACTGCCTACCCCTTAGGTTTTTTGTGATTTTTCCCCCCCTTTGGATTATTTGTTAAAACCTAGGACATGATATGGGCAATGTTTATATGTGAATACAAAATACTATATTTTCAGTCTTTTGCCATCATTCCTGCCAGGCGCACTATCTCCACTGCTCTTGGGGAATCGGCAAAGTGAAATTGAATATATTAGGTCTTAAAATTGTGAGTAATCTTTCAGTATTTTTTAAACAGTGAACACAAAAGGATTATTAAATTCAATCAAGTCCGAGCATTATTATATTTAGTTTATAATTTGCTACTGTAACTCTGCATATTTCCCTGTTGTGGGATGAAAAAAAGCATAATCTTAAATAACACTTTCAATTAAATAAATGTATAAATTATACTTTTAATTAAATGAATTTAATAAACTATGCTTAGTAACACACAGACAGAGACATCCAGGTCCCGTCTTTATTGAAAGCGCAGCGTCAGTGCGCGCAAGAGAGAAAACTCAACTCCAGGATCAATGTTTTTACACCGGTATATCATTCAATACCAATGTTGGCATCGATATTTTGGATCAATCTGCACACCTCTACAGAGAAGGCCTTGCTGGCCCTAACCTGCCTATTACTGTTTGTAGGTCACTCACTCCTTGCAGCTTGCCTGACTCTCAAGCTCTTACTCTTGAACTGGTTTCCTCGTCTCCACCCAGGCAAACTGAACTGCCTTCTGCTTCCAACCACATCTCCCCATCTCGGTGTAGTGAAAAATAATCCTACGCGTGAAAGCCTCTTACTGGTGTAATAGCGTAGTAAATATTTAAATGGATACGTACAATATTTTGCTACTTTAAATTGTCCTATTATGATAAACCCTAATTCTAACCCTAACCCTAAAATTTAGAGGAAAGATTCTTACTTTTTTTCAACGTGACGAACGCGCATGCGCAGTTCACCAGGTGCGCATGCCCATTGTCTACCGTAGGAAACTTTCATGGTACGGTTATTCTACACGACACCGGCCTTGATAACTAGATTGCTTTCTGCCTCTGGCTATGTCTCCTTGTCTCTCCCTCAATAAACTGAACTGCTTACTGTCTTTGAATATGAATGTTGCCCGTTTAGCCTGCTGGGAGTTCTACATCATGGCATACAGGACATCTGGGTTCAAAACTCGCTCTGGGCACTGATCACTGAACTTGTTTTGAACCACCATTCACTACTCTTGCTAAAGCCTCATAAAAAGATATCACAAACAATTTTTTAAGCGACTGTGTTGCAATTGACTCACGCCACACCCCTGAGACACAGTAGGGTTAAGTGTCATGACAGTTTTTTTTTTTTTTTTTTTCTTAATGAGGTATTATTTTTAAGAATTAAAAAAATCCCATGTAGAAATGAATCCAAAGAATGTAGTACAGTAGATGTGTTTGTGTCTGACGTGCATGACATGTATGATGTTGCTAAGTTTTGAAGCCTGGGATCACCTCCAGCAAACCCAGTTAACACCATTAATGGCTTCTCAGCATGTCCAAAAGTCGTCTTGCACCCTCATTCGGGGAAAGTGTTGCTGCCTGGACAACTGCTGAAAGGGACTCCTATTGTGAGTTGTCTATGCTCTTTTGTCTCTGCTCATCTTTCTTTGTGGACTGTCAAGTTTAACCCATCCATCATCACTTTTTCTCAATTCATCCAGGACCTGAGGAGGACGTCTTAATTAAAAGCATCTCTGTAAAAAAGAAATAAAAATAAATAAAAATCCTTAAGAGGACACAGCAGAGGACCTTGTTCACTTCATACTTGGGTTGCATCATCTGTCCATTGAAGGAATGGATTAAGTTTTGTTTTACTATAGTGATTGATGCTTTTGGAAAACCTTGAAGATGCCCTCTTTTGTTGATTAACAATATTTTATCCTATTTTTTTTTTGGTCAGGAGATATGTAGACATGGCTACATCATGTAAATAAATTTAAAAACTAGGTTGTTTTTCTGACCGGTATAATCAATTTGGCTTCAATAGTAACCATTGATGCATGATGATTACACCTGTCATCCACACAGCTGTCGGTCAAGATTGTGCCACCATCATGCGTCTCTGCAAAAGAAATAGAAACAAGCTACATTCTTCAATCAAGTCAAACAACAAAAACATAGAGGACAACAGTCTGTTAGGAAGGGAATAGCTCAGACCAGGTTCAAATGAACCCTGAGTAAAGAGAATAATGCTTAGTGTGAAATGCAAAATAACTAAAGTAATGAAAGAATCATTTCAGGACCTAATGAAGAAGTAAGCCCCATCAGAGAAATATGAATGATTATAACAGTAGGACCTGTTAGAACTCTAAAGACAAGGCAGAAAGTGGGCGAAAGGTAGTAGCTATGTTATGTTATGTTCTTCTCAAAGGTGAATCTTGACTTGTGCACTGCTTCAGATGTCTCAATTCTTTCTAAATGTCATTGAAAAGGGCCAGAGTATACTGTATACAGTGGTGTGAAAAAAGTTCTTTGCCCCCTTCCTGATTTCTTACTTTTTTGCATGTTTTCCGCATCTAAATGTTTCAGATTGTTCTGCTAAACTGCATGTGAGCTGCCTCTCACCCTCCTGCTAGGCAGGGGAGGGGCCAGGTAGAAGTCCTTCCCACCGGTGAGTGAGCACACCTGAGGGTGATAATGGCAAACCAGTGACTGTGGGTGAAGCTGAGACAGTAGCAGTGCTTAGCTCCAGTGGGAAAGTGTTCTGTCCCCTCACCTGGGACTGAACTTACTGTGAGGTGCAAAAGACTCTTTAAATGATTGGATGGGCAGCTGGTAAGCGCTGAGAGATAACTTCTGTTTATCGGACAATTCATTAGACTTAAGACGTAAACACTGCTAAAATGGAAAATTGAGTTGAATCCATTTATTGTTCATTTCTATAAAAGTGTTTGTTTAACAGGCAGTGAAAAAATGTTTGAGTTTGATACTTGTTTAGTTTAAGGGGTTATTAAATTTATGTCTGGTGCAAAGTTAACTGTGTTGGTAAAACTATATACATATAAGTATAAATAAGATAAGATTAAATAAGTAGTTTAAAATGATTTATATTCAGTAGAAATATTAAAGCTGTTGAAAAAGAGACATGAGTTATTAAGTATTAAGTTGACTTTCTTTCAACAATCTGGGTTCGCTAAATAGGTGGTAAAAAAGAATAATGATTATAAAGAGATGATTTGTTTCTTTGTTAAATAAATAAAATAAACACTAAGTTTATGGTACAGATTAAATATTTAAAAGTGTGGAAGTTAAAATGATTAAATATAATGGACTTATATTGAAGGTTGAAACCCTGTCTAGAAAGTGCTACTTGTTTAAAAATCGGATAACTGCATGAATTATGTGAAAAGAGTTAGAGTTGGAAAGCTAAAGTTTATTTCTTTGAATGAATGGTTGTCTGATTATTATTGTACTGTGTATTTTTCTTTCGAGATTTTTCACCTAAGGCTGAAGTTAAAGCTGAGGCTAAACTGATGTGCAAACCTAAAGCCATTACTTCAAAATAAAAAAGAAAGAAGTAAATGAACGTCTGGTTCTTGAGTGAAATCCGGGGCAAACATCCAGTAAAGTGAGGTTCCATCAAGTCAGGAACAGCACAAAATTAAGGAGGACT